>NW_010411848.1:0-3386 GCF_000710305.1 Buceros rhinoceros silvestris | reverse complement strand
CTTTCCCTCCACTGTTGAGGAATGTAAGCCCTAGGTTAATGAGACTGCTGGTGGCACTAACACACTCGCAGGATCTATGAGCACTTATTAAGGATGAGATCAGGAACCACCAGAAAAGCCGGGTGTCTGCACAGCCACAGAGCTTCACTGATGCACCTAGCTCAGATGTTAAAGGTAACAAGAAATTGCCTCTTGTGCAGCTGCAACATACTTTGAAGGCCTGTAGTTAAGATGCTTCCAGCTGCGCTCCTACTTTCTTCTCCTGGGAGACTGTCGAGCTATGTCTCTCTTTGAATTCAACCTCAAAGGCAAATTCCTTTGGGAGGTATGGAGGATGTTCCTTGCCAGTCACCACAGAGAGAGAGTAATGTTCCACCTTGGACTGAAAGAAAGATTATTGTATGCTGTTTTCCACAGTCAGCAACAGAATTTTTTTAACAGTTACGTGGCCACTGTCTTACCAGCTTTACAACTCAGTGTGGACTTTCTGAGGAAAAGAAAGTGCTGGAAAACTGCTATGCTTTTAATACCAAACCAGTCTTAAATCTCATTGCTTGTCTTGTGTTTGCAGGCAAAGAGGACCCACTCCCTACATTTAGAGAGACCAACACGGGGCAAGCAACCACAGATCTCTTCATAGAGTGCCCAGACACCACCACTATCACTCTATGCTGAGCTCTCCATGATGGAATATCTGGAAGAACAAGGTGAGAAAGTTATGTATCTGCACTCACACTCATGCCTGTGGCAGGGTAATACGCAAAACGCACTGGGTTCAGCTGCCCTAATCCTGCAGTGGGTCTTGGGAATTTTGAGTTTCTGCATAAAATCTACATGTCAGCTGGCTTCTTGAATAATCATTATTAGTCTTTTTATTCTGCAGAACAAGTCCTGGAAGAGTTGGATGCATCCCGAGGAATGGCATATAAGGACCCGACAATCCTGCCACACACAAACGCAGCCGTACAAGAGATTACACGTTACAGCAGCGTAAGCGCAATAGGGTTTATGTGTGAGCGCACCCAGGATACTGCCTGTCACTAAGGTACATTAATGCCCCTAAGCTTTGGGGACAATCCAAAACAAACAAAGCAAAGCCAGGCAATAGATCCCTCTCACCGATTTAACCACCACATGTGTGTGTTTTGTCCCGAACTGCAGAACTACCCGAAGGTGAGTTTGAACAGCTCATGAGGAACTCTTCACTGGGAATAGGAAGCTGGACATTATCGACACCGTCTAATAGGAATAAACCGGCAATCAGCTGCCCTCTCTTTTTGCACAGACGTTACTTACTCCATTTTTCCATACAGGATTTCAAGAGTTATGAAGGTACCAGTATAACGACCCTAGGTTTCTTTTAAACTGGTATAAGCTAAATATAAAACCCGCAGAAATTCTTAAAAAAGTGCCTGTATATGCAATTCATTGTATCATCAGAATCCTTTAAATGCACGTCCAAACTCATGTAGGTGGTCTTCCCAACGGATAAGACTTACGTGGCTTTGGGGGAAGATGTCTTTGAGAAAACCAGTATCAAAGTCAGGGGTCTTGATCAGTGTGAACCTTTCAGTTCTGTGGTGTTAGGGGTTTTTTTTTTTTATGTTTCTGATTATTGTAATTACTGCATCCCTAGTGCTCTAAAAATGAATCTCTAAGAGAGCCTAATAATTTCTAAGTAAGCTATTCTGTAGGAGCTAGCACAGCATGACCCTGTTTCTGACCCCCTAATAATTAGCTGGCACTTGCATCAGGCAATTTCAAGGGAGCAATTGGTGTCTTGGCAATTTAAGTCATTAGGTTTTGACTCTGTGAAAAAGATCCTTGTATGTCCATTTTGTCTTTCAGTACGACACCTTAATTTTGCCAATGTATTTTCCGTCCTGCATGATCAAGAGCAGAGAGAAAGTCTGAAAAAGCTTAACCCTGGTCATTTCCCAGACAAGGAAACTTTGTGAACAGAGAAGCCTCTATGCTGTTTTCTGCAGGTAAGAGCAAACCTCAGGATCACACGCAGCTGCCCTACAGTGAATTTCTTAACATCTGATCTCCTGCCACGAGTATCTTGATTTTCATAATAAGGTTTATGTATGTGCCGGTTGCCTCAACCTGTAACAATGTAGCAAAAAAACCCCAGAGGTGGTGATTTTGGAGACCTGATGCAACTTCACTTTCTTGAGGAAAAGCAGCTCTGACTAGGCGGTGTCTGAAATTCTCAATGACATAAACCGCAGTTGTGGTAATAAGGTAGATCGTCCTGTGGGAAAACAAGAGCTGATTAAAGCTCCTTCAGAAGGCAGTGGATGCAAACCTGTTTGCTAATTAAGACCTGGCTCCCAGAAGGTGTTAGAACTCTTACACTAACACTGACATCAGCAGAGACTGAGGTCGGCAGAGGAAGCAGCACATCAGGTCGATTTGTATAACACAGCCCTTCTGAAATATTTGCATAAATTGCTGGTCTTCATAGCACAAAGATGCCATTTACGTGTAAACTGCAACCAACTAGGAAATCGTTCATGAGTTTTCCAACTATTTCTGCTAGTGATTATTTCTAAATAATTTTCTGTCTTCTAGGATCATGAACACAGGTTTGAGCCCACAAACACAAAGGGAGCTCCAGCAGAAAGGATACTTAGCCGCGGACTTGAGAGACCCCTTTTCCCTGCTCTGCCAGGCGTTCAGGGGCGTTGCTGAGAGACCCATTGCCTCTGCTCCTGAACGTTAAACCAGGAACAGTGGCTTCGTGTTACCGTGCTTTGCAAGGGTAAGTATGCTCAGACTCCACGGCAACAAGGGCAGGTGGCACCTTACACGTGTCAAATACCCTTTTTTCACATTCCTGACCTACGGGCTATGGATTTTCTCTGACTCTCTCCACGCCACAGATTGGTGGAGAAACAGCAACCACATCAGTCGGAAATCCATTAGTAATTCTGCGAGATAGCAGAAATTACCGGTCAGAGGTTTGCACAATGCCGTGAGAAGATTCTCTGCTCCTGGGGTAACCTGGGAATGGATTCGTAAGCGTTGAGGAGTCGCTGCAGGAGGGACTGTCCCTTGCCCTCTATACACTGTCCATTACCGGGTACCTACTAGCGCTCCAGGCAGAGCAGCTCCTCACCGCGCGGTCATTACCCCTCTCTTCCCCTCCCCGCAGGCCGGGGAACGGGTGTCAGCAGCCAGAGTAGTGAGCTGCCTGCAGGTGGCGGCAGACCCGTTCTCGGGATGAAGGGTGCTGACCACCGGCCGGCATGGGGACCAGCCGCACTGCACCCGACCTGCGCCACCCCTCAGGACACACGGAAGGGGAAGGGAATGGGCTGGGACTTGCCTGTCACCACCGGAGCTAAGCTGGGCAGAATTAAGAGTGACTGACTCCTCAA
>NW_010411847.1:21570-33420 GCF_000710305.1 Buceros rhinoceros silvestris | reverse complement strand
GTCCAGGTCCCGTGCTGCTGCCCGTCGCAGTCGCACTCCCTGTCTTTGCGCTCTCTCTCGCTGGCTCTGTTTTTGTTTTTGTTTTAGTTACCCGGTTGAAAAAATTCTTGGCAAGGCCACCCAAGGTGAACGTTGAAACAGCAAAGCCTTCCTCGCGGCAGCCTCCTGCTAACAGGGAGCTGGTTACCCGGCAAGGGACGGGAGCAGGCGCTTTCCTGCCGGCCCGAGGAGGTATTCGGTGCCAGACCGCTTTCGTGCTTGTTTGTTTTTAGATGTAGTTCCTAAGGTGGAGGAAGCACACAGGAAAGGCTAACCACTGCCTTTCACAGCAAACCACCAGCACTGCATGTCAATTGGGTTTCCAGACTTCTGGTTACCTTCGTTAATCCAAGGAGGGCAGATCAAGCCATCTTGCTCTACAGCTGCCAGTGTATTAAGCCACAGTGCTAAAAGTCGAAGCAAAATTATGCTCACTTTTGTGAGTTTATCTGATGTCATACAGTCTGGAAAAACACTGGTGTTAATATTCATTGTATGGCTTAATTGGTTTCATACAGCATAGCAAGATGCTTGTTATGTAGGTCTTCATGTTGTTTCAAAGTCTTTATTATTATGACAGCAAAGTCTTGTTCATTAAAGTTTCACAATCCATTTTCATTAGGATGAAACTGATTCTGTAAATGAACAGTTGCTCTGAAAAATCAAACCCTTGCAGCTATCACAGGGGAGGTACAAAGTCTGTATTAATTATCAGGAATATGGTGTCGATCGAAGATGTTAATTGCCCTGATGGTTAGTTATTTGGGGAATTGCCATGCATTTCATGCAGGGATAATAAAAATGAATTTTTAAACAAAGAGATCTTAAAATAATATATAATCTGCAGAGAATACCAACATCAAAGACTTATCTCAAAGCTTTGAATTTTATCTTTGTGGTCCAAAATGTTAAAGATGAACTGAGCAATATTTCAGCTGGTTCAAGTTTGTGAGAGGAAAACAAAACAAGAGTTAATTAACTGTTATTACAAACCTTTTCAACTTTAATTTGACTTTCAAATATTAGCATTTATCTATGAACTATGCTTCTGGGTTTGACAAATTAGCTTTCACAGAACAAGTTTAATTAGGCTTCATTGTGCTTTTATGTCACTTTGCACAGTTCCAGACAATGAATGGATTAACTTACTAAAAGTCATATGTTTGAAAGAATTTGTTGAATGCTAAAAAGGTTGACAAAGTTGCAAAGCTTTACCAGGCTAATGCAGAAAAGATGCATCCTGTTTAGCATGATAACACGCATTCTTTGCAGAGAACAGCTGGTGCTGACATGCACAACCCTGCCTGGCTGCTCCCAGTACCCACAGGCTGTGTCACCCCCTACCACCTCGCGGAACTCTGGGGAGTGTTTACTACCAAAGCCTAATACCTGTAAAATACAGGAAGGAAGGTGAGCTACAGGTGCACAGCACATGACTAGGCATGCTGGCTGTCTAGCTGGAATAAAATTATCTCGGTGTGAACTTATGTTTCTGCTTTATTTTTAGATTTTTTTTTTTACCAGTGGTGTTAGGGATGCTCCATATTTATGCCTGAGAGATCAAAAAAAGGAAGAAAAGTAACTATGAGACTTTGAAGCAATATAGCAAGTTGATTTGATTCAACATAGTCCCAGGTGAGAGTAGTGAGTGCTGTAGAAAAGTATAAATAGATACTGAAGTTTGAGAAACATGTTGCTCTCCCTCACCAAGGGATGTGTCACTAAATACAGTAGGTCCTATCTGTCTGTATACAGGAGAGCTTGTTTTATGGTTGGGTATTAGACCTTCTCTGGCTTCTGTTCCTTCTCTCTAGCCATACGTGTGCTTTCCTGCTCTGTAGTGTTAAACCTCTCTTGTCTAGACAAGCTGGCTGGTGCTCAGCAGAGTCAGGAGACCCCGCTGAAGAGACTTAAGAGGAGGTTTAATGGATATTGTGCTTGATAACAGAAAGTCATGGCAATTTTTGCCATGGAGAGAAAGAGGAACAGAATTTTTCTGGAGAGCAGAGCAGTGTCTGACTAAAGATCACGCTGGTGATGGCTGCATGTAGGGAGGTAGAAGGAAATGCTTTTAGAAACTCAAAATGCTGAAGCAGCAGCAGGTTTATGCATGCGACCCATTCCAAATCCCATAGCTGTTTCCTGGTGGCCAGTATAATTCAGGTTAACGTCAGGACTCTACTAACTCGTGGTTGGCCGACTGCCTGCAGAGTTAGTCCAGGGAGCTGATACTGCACTGGGATTGTCCAGTCAGGCCATTTATACTCCAAACATACCCTGTATTCCATGGGTAACAAAAGCCCATGCCATTTTGTTGATTTAGTGGCTCACTGCCAGTTAAGGATTTTCTCCATGCAGGAGAACTGACCGGGGGGCTGCTGGTTTCTTGGCTAACTGCTGAGGGTGCGTCCTGTTTGGCTCAGAGAGCTGTTGGGCACCCTGGGCTAGCTGGGGAACCATGCTACATTTGATAGACAAAAAGAAAGGTCACGTGTGAGAAAGTTCCAAAGAAGGTTAGAAGGATAAGACGATGTAGGGAAGGACTGTGATGGTCAGTGCCAAAGGCATTAAACTTCCTTTCCCCTTATCAGGATTTGTGAGTGCTTGAGAAGGATATGCCCAGATTAAACACCTTTAGCATGATCTTAAAATTTCCTAAATTCTACTAAAAAAAAAATAAATCTAAAAGCTTATATGTATAAGAACTGGCTGGAAAATGGAAGAACAGTTTATGGAATACTTTAAAATATTTGACATAATTTCTGTTTTATAAAGTTGAAAAATGAGTAATGTTTGCAAAACAGATTCCCTATTTTATAAATCAAGGTTTTTTTTCTTGCCTCTCTTACTTTTCCCTTTTGGTACTGAATCAGATAAAATCCATCATGTCTACACATGCTTACTTCCAACTTTCCTCCTGTTTTCACTCTCTCTTCTCTCCTTCATCTACATTGGGAAAGTCATAATAAAAAAAAAATTAAAGCAAAGGTGCTCCTTCTTTCCTAAGCCCAAGAAATAAAACATATTTCAGTTCCAGAATAAAAATTTACATGAAACTGAACACTTTATTTTTCTAAAGAGCATTTCTCAACAACTTTGACAAGTAAGACTCCCATACATAGTATCTTGGTCTGAAAACTCCCTTAGTCCTCTGTTCATTACTTATCCTGCTTGATTCCAGTGAGAGATTTCTGAATAAGAGTCACGTAAAATTCTAAGTAAGGACTTCAGGACTTGGTGTGCTTACATTAAAGTCCCCGGTGTGGGAAAGGTTTATACATTTGCTTTAAATGTGTGCGCATTTGTAACTATGTCATTTGAAGTCAGTGGGACGAATCCTTGGTTGATATTGGTTGCTGTTCCTCCACTGATTTCACAGAAGTGATAATGTTTATTGTAGATGAAGACCTATCCCACAGGAATAAATGCTATTGTAAAGCTGCAGGCTTAGAAGGTTTTTCCGCACTTACACCAAGTCTTTTTCTTCTCTCTTCCCAGAACTTTCAAGCAGCCTTTTAAAGTATTTCATTTCACTTCAGTGGTGACAGGAGTTTCATTTCAATGATGGAGGAGACTCCGATACTTCTGTGGATCATAAAATGTTATAAACAAAAGGCAAGTGATAAATCAGACCCACATACTATGCTTTACTTATATACTTTCAGTGTATATAGTTCGCTGCTTGTACTGCTGTGGAATTCTTTTAGGTACAGTTTTCCTGTGCAAAGGGATTGTACTCCCATGTGCCTTTTTTCACTCTCCTGAATTGTATATGGATTCTGTGAAAATGTGGTCATTGAGTTTAGGGTTTTCTTCTTTTGGAAAATGAATCCAAGTAGGAATTTAATCCCTATCTGACAAAGGGCTTACAAGATAATTTATACTCTCAATTTTCACCTGTGTAGCCTCTTCTCTTCTTTCAAATGTTAGGCGGATTTTAGAGTATGCAGATCAGAAACTGCTCTGAGACTTCCCCAAGTTTTCTCTTGTAACTTCCGGTATGCTCACGCAATGCCAAGTGGGGCTTGGCTGTGTGTTAGGCCACAACACACAACAGTCAATGTTTTGCATGTTTGTCCCCTGGATTCAGTGCCTACGGTAATGCCAAAATGAATGTTTAGGTTGATCTTCATAGGCTTGTAATTAGACCCAGAAATACTTTGGGAGGGAAACTAAAAGAAAAGTATGAAGCCTTTTTTCGTTTTTCAAAATGAGCTGTTGATTTTTTTTAGAAAACCAGTCATCTGCCTTAAAAAGATACAAAAATCTTTATTTACATTCTTCCACACTGGAAATCCTGGCAGGTGAACTTTGGGGCAACAAACTTCAGCTGTGAATGAGACCCTTGGGAAAAGATAGGATCATCAGACTTAGCCCAATCATTTGGTTGTGGCAGGCCTTCCCTAAGTAGAACACAAATATAAGGCTCAGGCTAAGTCTTTTACTGCTGAATCAGGGAATATAAGTATTTTGACACTTCTTTTCTGGAAGACAGCAAAATGATCTTGGGTAATTAGAAACAGTAGCCATACTTGTAGACTCGGCAATATATAGACTCTAGACTACCTTTTTATCCAAAGCATGGTTCCCAGACCCCAGGAGACATGGCCCAGGGCCAAAATCCCTAACCCACCCTTACTCAGGGGAGGAATTATGGTCTCTTGCTGCAGGAAGAATGTATGTCTCTTGCTTCTGAGGTAGTAGCAACTGTGAGGTCCTTGGGGGGGACCTTTTCTTGTCTTGTTTTTCTGGAAACTTCTCTTGTCAGCCTCAGATGCTTAGTCAAGTTGTGTCCAGTTATCTTCAGCCAGAAAATAATCTGTTAGATGAAATGGGGATGATAAAAGGGGGCAAAATACAGATCCTCAGATTTTAGGAGGAGGAGAATAAGTTATTCCTCCACCTTGTATGAAAATGTAAAAAATGAAAATTATGTGTTCTTCAGAGATATTAAACCTTAAGAAATGCATCACCGCAAGAGCTTTGGGATGTATTTACCTTATGGAGACAATCTGTCACTAGCAAACTATGCCCTTTGCTCACCAGCAACCTATTGTTAGTGCAGATTTTGCAGGTAGATTTGCTGTGTGGTTTTGTGCAATCTCTAAATCATTGCAGGCCATCTATTTGAAAAGTGTTCGTGAAAGAACCATAATGTGCTTTCATGGTAATGTAAAATGCATTAGAAATGAATTGCATGATGCTTACCTCTCAAATTACGGAAAAGACAATGACAACTGTATGTGCACATGCAAATTATATATAAAAATATTGCAGCTGAATCCCTGAGCTGTAACACTTGTTGTTCATTTCTATAAATATTAACATATCAGGATTTATTTTGACATACCACTAAGATAAGTGCTAGAACTGACAATAATAATGTATAATTTATGTCCTTCATATTACCTTAACATCACTGTGCCTACATTATTGTGTAAATTAATTTAATGTTTCTGACATGCAGCAGATTATTCAAGCATTTGTTCTTTTGTCTTCTACTGGTTTCTGTTGCTGTTTTCCAAATTACAGAATATTATTATACTCTAATGTTTATTTTATGGTACATACAATTCATAAAGTCACTTTAAAGTTCTGAAAGCTTTTATTTAGCGCTCAGATAAACATGTGTTGTTATGCGATGTGGAAGGAGCATTAAGCTTTTGTATATTAAATAACTTTATGCTTGTGATGCAAATTGACAATAGCTGAGAAATGCAAAGCTCAGGACAAGTTGAATCTGCAGCCTGTACCATTAGGGTACTTAGGAAACCTATGGTTGGTACTGGGGGTGGGGGAGTGTGTAAGAATGTCTCTCAAATGCATAAAAAACCATCAACATTAGCAAAACATCTGTTGGAATTTGACAGTTTGAACCACAAACGGGTCTTTACCTGGCCCGTATGATAAGTTGTACATAATCAAGTGTGCGTTCTCATATGCCCACCAAATGCAAAGTTATGAGCTTATTGCATCCCACTGATTACACTGGAGTTCTGCTTTGCGAGTGAGACAAGAATTCAACTTTTTATTTCATACAAAAGGCATGAATAAGGTCCTAGGAAGGTGAAGGCTTCTGTCCATCAGGGATCCATGTTGCTACACCCAGCTGCCTTTCAGGAGAAGTATAGCTTTACTGGAGGGCTTGCACTCCTGCCAGTTCACACCCTGTTGATGTGTAAACACACTGCTCATCTCCTGGGAGATTAGCCTAATCATGATAAAAACTGCATGGTCGGGACAAGCTCTACCCCTTTATCTGTACGTCCCTGTGCCAAAAGGGGTGCAAGGTGCTTTGCGTCAGAGCAGAATTAATTAATTAAGAGACTAATTTTATCTCTTAAGGAATGTTTTTGTATTTTACCTGCAATGATGTATCTGGGGTAGGAGGAAAAAGAAGTCTTTCTCTGAACTGCCTTTTAGTTTACACGCCTAATTATTTCTCAAAGAAATCTCACTCAAGAACTCTGGTAGCAACTTTTTGCATTTATTTGTTTGAGGACGTTAATAATCAAGGCATTAGTTTGCTGCGCTGAGGGACTATTAACAAAGCAACCCCTAATTTGCAGACTACTTCTGATGCTGCCTGCACCGTGCCCCATTGGAGGTGCTGGCTAGGCTAGGCCGCTCTTGATGGTGGCTGATACAGCACAAAGTGGCCTGTTGGAATTTAATTGCTGCCCATGTATTTGTGAATACATGCCCATGAAACTGAACTGAGAAGCAGGGATTATAGTTTCGCAATACTGTGATCACACAAAGTTCGATTTAAATGACGGATTTAGGTGGTTCAGTTTAAATCCTAAGAAAGAAGACAACACTCTTTTAAAAGGTGGTGTATTTTCCGGTTGTTTAAATTAGCTGCATAAAGGAGCATTAAAAACAATCTTTCAAGGGAAAACATTCAGTATTTTAACAGAGTCATTTTCCCCCTGCCAAATGCTTGAAATGCTGGAATCTTACCTGCTTTTAAGACAGTTCCCCATTTTCACTGGAGTGTGCCGGTAGCAGCGGTAGAAAGTAGAACTTGCCTATTCTTTTGACTTATTTTGATGTAAATTAAGCCTTTACTTGATGATTTGTCTTCTCCCTTACCCGCAGGAATTTTACCATTTTACCGTAGGTTCAGGGCAGAGGAGTAATTGAAAAAACAAAACACTGCTTTACAGACACTGACGTGGAGCAACATCTTCAGAATTTTACTGATGAAGAGGCACAGTGGAGGCAGGTGCATTCAGTAGTGTCTAAATGCAGAGGTTGCACTCTGACCAGAGCAGAATACTTCCTAAATGTGCAGGGGGAGCAGTCCTGTCTGATATTTGGTGCAGCAGCAGAAATTCCCACAGAAAAAGGAGAGATCCTAGTTTGAAAGAGAATTGCAGGCAGAAGGCAATAACACTTGAGAAAGACAGAAAAACCGATGAAGGGGTGTAGGTGGTAGTAGATCAACACTTTAAAGCACAATTTCAGCAGCATATCAGGAATGGCGTGCTGCAGAACTCGTTTAGGATGAGAAACAAGAAGCTGAGCAAGGACCATAACTAGGTGATGGAACTGCAGCTGATAGTGATTATTGGCACCGGCATCAGCTGCAAGTCAGAGCTGAGCCCAGAAGCATAAAGGCTTTGTGGAGAAGAGGTGGCATGCTCAAAGTTACGAGACGGGAGGGAGGTAGTGGGACAATTCAATTTTCTTTCTAAGTTCAGCTTAGTGTCCTGTGATACCTCTACAGCAAGCAGTCAGGGCAGGAAAGAAAGGGTGTAAGTTCAATATAGCCTTCTGGAAAAAAGATAACATGGTGACGTGGCTGGAAGCAGTCAGAAGAGAGCAAAGCAAAAAGAAAGGAAGCATCTATAACTGCAAAGCTTCTCCCTAAAAGATTGAAGTCGTGATATGCTTTCATCTATACCTCTGTGTCAATAAACAGTTACTAACTGTGGCAGCGAAAAGTGTTGTGAGGGGTATGCAAAGGACTGTATTAAGAGGAGCCCTACTACTAACTTCAGGATGCTGGAAGCAGTATTGGAGGAGCCAGGTAACTTTTGTGGGGTTTTGGTTGTTTTTTTAATGGTTGTAATCTCGGAGAGACCAATATGCACACGTGTTGGCAAACCTCAGTTAGGCTGAGATGGAGAGAATGCCTACCCTTGGAAGTCAGAGATGGTGAAAGTCTGTAACACTAGTGATCTCTAGTCTGGATGCAGCTGTACTGGCAAAACTAACTCTCAAGAGAGAAATTAGCTTTGTTGGCAGAAGCTTAATTTTGTCGGTAAAACCACATCTATGCTAGGGCCTCTTGCCAGCACAGCTGTGTTGGTTGCAAATCCCGTGTCCTCGCACCCCTGACTTTCTGCTAGCAAAAGTTGAGAACAAGATTTGCTTCAGAAAGAAAAGAATAGGGAGATTCGCTTGTACTTATTCAAAGCTACTTGTTTTAATATAGAAAGTAAGGCAAAATCTCCATAACGTCATGGTTTATTCAGGCTCTATTTAGAGCTTTACTCACTTGCATTTCTTGAATATTGATTTTTATTTTGTGTTAAGCGCTTTAAGACCAAATCATCAAAAACGCAATCTGGTAACCTGAGCCACATTTCAGCTTCAATACAGCACTGCTAAAGCACAGTTCTTTGATAAAAAAACATGATAAAGAGCTGCATTGTACAAAACACAGTACAGCCAGCTGCAAATATTCCAGGGCTATCCAGTAGTAAATAGCATAAAGTACAGAATGTGTGGAGGCTAATGCTCTCATTCATTCCTGGATATATATTTTTTTTTAAAGTGAAAATCAGATAAAGAAAGCTATGTAAAAGCTGCCTACCATCAGCTGAAAGCATCAAGAATGAGCAATTTTATTGCTTATCTGCCAAATGAGAACGCAGTGCAAATATAGATGTACTTTTAGAGCTCTGAACTAGATTTAAGAGTGAACTAAAGCTCTAGATTCTTTATCCCTCATGCTCTGAAAAATTGGGGCTGGACCTTGCTTTTGGGGGTCAAGTCATACTGGTTTTACCACTTTGAGAAAGAAAACTTAGAAGGAGTCATACTCTTAGTGTCACTGAAATATGTCATATAAACATAAATCTTCAGAGAATGTGTATGCATAAAGGAATGAGAAGATGTAGGCTCTTTCCAAGAAGCCTGTGGTGATGAATGAGGTTGATGCGTATGGGACCCGTCTGCCCAGCTTGGTTGTTGCTGAATCTGATGCAGAGTCTCTTTCCAAATGGGAACAAAAATAGCAATGAAGTAGCTTTGAAATTGTGCAGACACACAGAAGTGCAATCAGAACAGAATATTTCTGAGCTCTAATGTTTCTGAAATACTTGGATACTAACAGTTAAATGAATGGTAAAAGCAAATAATTCCAGGAATACAGGAACCATTGTGGTCTGGTTTTCAGTGGAACTGCATATAACGGTTGGTAGTGAAACAGGACATTTTCCCATGGCTTGGTAGGATCTCTTGTCTTTACCTGAAGGTTATCATCCTGGTTTTTCAAAAGCAGAAAATTATTTTGGTCTCTCCGGTGTAAACTTTTCTAGAGACCAGTAAGGGCACAAGCCCAGCTTGCAGCTTTTCCCTTCTACTGACAGCTTGGTGTCACTCAACATAGCACCTTTGATACTAGTTCCACTTGCTGATGCGGCTGATGTGGGAAGCTTTGGGGGAAAACAGATAAACCCTTGTGATTGCATCAGGCTTGTTCTCTGAGGAAAACAGGCTTTAAAAACCCATTTGCACATCTCTCTACAAAGAAGAGGGCTTTGGGTGACCCCTCCTTAAAAAAGGTTGCTCAGAAGGCAGAAAGTCTGTTTTCAGAATGCTACCTGAGTCTAATATCACAGTTGTAGGAAAACTCTGTCTTGCCAGGCATACCCTGAAGTAGTGCCAGAGGCTTGCTGGCTTTGAGACATGTTAGGAGTTATTCATAACTCCGTGTGGGTACCTACTAGCACTGGAATGTGCAAAGTGATTTTTCGAAACCCACACAGAATCTTCAGAAGATGGTCATATTTGATGTAGGCTTTTTCATGCTATAGAGACGGTGCATAAGAAATCATAGCATGCATAAATAGTGCCAAGACTTGAAATTCCAGCCTTTTCCCGAGGAGACAGTTCCCACATCTTTTTTCTTTTTTTTTTTTTCTCTCCCCCCTTTTCTTTTTTGGTCATGCTGTGGCCAGGAGTTGAGTAGGAAGTATGATATTCATTGTATTTTTGACATAGTGAAAATCACACTCGTGTTGCTGTAGTTCTGAGTGAATATCTGTGATATTTGATTATGGCAGTAGCACTGAAGCATTAAAAAGAATTCTGCACAGTCACAACTTGTCAGGAAGAAAGCTTAAACTCGCATAGATTTATTTAAATGGTTTCTCTTTTGTTTTCCTAGAGCTGTTATCACAGATTAGGCCTAAGTCTGGCTCTACCAAAACCCAGCACCTCTCCTGAAGCTCTGTGAAAGATGTGGGTACTGTGGTTGTTGCAAGGAGTTTTAGTGATGACTTGTTTTTCGTTAAAAATGAGCAGCTTTGCGAGTAGTTGCAAAAATAGAATTTGATTGCTTAAAAAATTTTGTTTTATTCTTCATTGTCGCATATTAAAGTTTCTTAGTCTAACAAAGGGAACGATCTTAAAATATCAAGTAGTAGGGTGAACAGAATGACTAAAAGCTGTGCAGCATATTCAGAAACATTACAAGACTTGATGTGATTTTTTAGGTGTAGCAGAATACATAGACGTGACACACTGTACGGTATAGATGATCATCGTGATACCTGTTTGAGCCCAGGGAAGAATTTCCATATTGGCTGATGCCAGGTCAGTATCGATTACTGAAAAAGGCTGGCAGCTGTTGGGGCCAAGCTCTCTGATGTGCAGTGGGCATGGTATACAAATTTTGGCAGAGAAAGTATGAGAAGGAGTGTGCCGTCAAATATTCCTGCCATGGAGCCTTGGACTACTTGTTAGAGAAACATGTGTGTTTTAGAGTCAAAGGCTGTGATTTTTTTTTTCCTTCTAAAAATCTCAAAGTAGTGAAATTTATTCTGAAAAGTTGAACTTTGAATATCTTCTAAAACCGTAAGTTCCTTTGTTTTAATTGTAACTTCCTGAAGGTGGTTGTAACCCAATACTTCTCAGGTCAACGCATCTCTAAATATTTCTTTCCATGGTGATAAAATAATCTCTTTATGAAAGCCTGAGTTTGTAGGGGACCTTCTAAGTCACAAATAGTTCCAGCCTCTGATAACATTAAGTAAATTAAGAATTTGTCTGTTCCTCTCTCTACAGAGAGATATCCCATATGTTTGTTGCACTTATTGTCAGTAGGAGAGGTCAAACAGCTATTTCTTCCTGTACTGTTTTGTGTCAATGTACAGGAGATATGCCAAAGAAGTTTGGGGTCTTGCATTCCAGCAGCGAGGAACTTGCCTGCTCTGTGACAGGGAGAGGGTTCTTTGCTTGATTTTCTTTTACTTGTGGAAGGTCCATTGAACCAGCCTCTATGTTAGGAAGTAAATAAATAGTATTTTGGCAGTCTTTTCAGATTACACAGAAACTGTGAACTTTCCAGGAGATCATTGGGATAAATTACTTCCTTTCTGCAAGTGGTTCAGTACGTGGCCATAGACGTGATGGAGCAATTTGAGCTGGCGCTGATTAAAGGTCAAATAGATGGTTATCCTCTTCCTTGCCTTGGGGCAGATATGCCTTTCGTGTTGTCTTTTTTTTATTCGAATTACCAAGCATACACTAATGGTAATGTAAGGAAAGATTCAGCTGCCTTTCCCTTTTTTTTTT
>NW_010411847.1:17113-21502 GCF_000710305.1 Buceros rhinoceros silvestris | reverse complement strand
ATGTGTGTTAGAAGAGAAGAATCCGTCCCTCTTTTCTTTTTTTTTTTTTTTTTTTTTTTTTTTTTTTTTTAACCTGAGAAGGTATAGTCCTGACCTATGGAAGTTCCCCACTTCTGGCTCAGGCTGAATGACAGCTTTCATTACTTCACAGACTCATTGCTCTGCAGCTAGCTTGTAGTTTCTGGCTGCTGAATAACTGAGTGCTGGGTAGGGGAGAGGGAAGCGCAGGGGAAGATCATCCTTCCCCAGGGTGCAGTGTGCAGGGATTCCTGTGAGTGACTAATTCTCTGAGGTTGGAAACAAGGGAAGTAGGGACGTAGCTGCCTGCACACTTCCTGCTTTCTCTGATGTATTCGGGAGCAGTTCAGAATGCGGCCATTTGGGTTGTCTCGGATCTTTTGATACTTTTTGCCTTTAACGAGGGTAGGCTTCCAGCCTGACCTCCAACCAGGCCTTTGCTTTTTTCCTTGTAGCAGCAGTCAAACTCTGCTGCTCTGCTGGGCTGCCACATGAGCTGGGGCCAGGGGGTGGGGTGGGTGGGTGCTCAAGTGGGCTCATCACCCACCCCTTTGCCAGAGCATGAGTGCAGACAGAGCTTTTTTGCTCGAATGGTTGTGAAAAGCAAACCCAAGTGGAACACGCTCTGGAGACCGATTCTGAACTGCTGAGTGAATGCTTTCAGAAGACATTTCTTTGCCTATTTTCCTTTTTTTAAAACGTTTTTTCTATGCCATGGCTACCAACCCTTCCAGCTTGAAAAGCAAAGACATTATTTTAAAACATTTAGGATTCTGAAATCGATAATCGATAATTGGGGAAGATTCTCTGCTTTGTTTTCGAGCAGTGCAAAAAGACAGAAGCTGCCCTTTCTGTATGTGGACAGAGAGAGAGGGAGCGCCTAGATGGGGTTTATTTTTTGTAAGCCTCTAGTGTATCTTTTGTTGAGAAGAGGGATTGCTGAATGGTAAAACAGTCATAATCTGCATTTGGCCCAAGATCTTTGGTGCCTTAAAGCCAGATAAGCTGAGCCTGAGGGCTGTTGTGACTTCAGTGGGAACAGACTTTGTGGATCAGTGGTTAAGTGTCAGTTATTCCATCTCCTCTTTCCTGGGCTATCCTACATGGATAAGTCCTGTTTTTTAATAAACACTCCAAAACACCAACTGAGCAGGGTAGGAACCCCCTACATGGGCCGTAAGACCCCTAGTTAAAGTGCAGTTGGAGTGCATTTTTGCCTCCCTGGTTGGGAAATCTGCGGTGACTCAAAGCAGCGGTGACATATTTGCTCTCCCTCCAGGTGGAGAAGCACCTGGCCTGCAGGAGCAAAGGGCTTGCTGTTTGCCTTCACGATGCATCAGGCACCCAGTGCTGTGAATATCCAGAGCCCCGGGGCAGAGGGGTGCACACTGCAATCCAGAGGGGTGCTTTTTGGTATGTGTGATCTATGTGTGTGAGGAAAAAGTACTTACCAGGCTAGAAGCCCTTCAGGACATGGTAGGAATGAGAAGCTCCTAGAAGGAGGACTCAGTTATGTGGGAATTGCTCTATAGAGGAAGATAGAGAAGGGAAGAAAATGCAAGATAGTGTGTGGAAAGGAGGAAGACGGACTATGCAGAATTAGGAGAGCAGTAGTACCTCACACATGGGAAGTGAGGAATGTGAATGGAGAGAAGAATACCAAAAAAAGACAAGTTGGCTGTAATGGGCTGTGAAATGCAAGAGGAAAGAGAAATGAAGTCAGTCTCAAAATGCATGTTTTATTAATCAGATGGAGCTGCCAGATGAACTTCTTTCCCCAAGTCACCAGGATAATCTCTTTACTGCAGCTCATCCACTACTCTGGCTGGCATGAGTTATAGCCCTTTACAAAATGGGCATGTATTGAAAGCAAAGCTGACCTGTAAAATAAGAGCTTTCTTAAATGAGGTATGAGGAAATTATTTGGCTCCACAGACAAGATTACAGTCTCCTTTAATGAAAGTTTTGTATTAGACTTTCCAAAAGAGATAGAGGGAGGCCTTGCAGCAATTGCATAATTTTAAATATTAAGGGTGTAAATTTGATAAAGCCTCAAACCATGCACGAGGCTTAATTTTTCCACATTTTCAAGATGGATTGTGCATTGGCTTATGAAGTTCAACTTTGTTTCTGATGTTTTAAATTGAGCTTACTTTCTAGTACGTCTTTGATTTCTTACCAGTTAGTTTCCTGGTTTATAAACAGGGAGCACAATAGAGAGATGTTTCCATCGTGTTACATATGCTGCTTTGAAACTTTGACCGTTTGTGGATGGCCTGTTTCCCTGCAATGATTTTTCAGTGTTTACTTGAGAGAGCAAAATGTATAATCAGTCTCAGCTAATTTTATTAAGAGTACTTCTCAAAATGAAGGATGGTGTGGGACTGACACTTATGGCAGGAATTTGTTCACAAACCTGAGCGCTGGTCCAGTATTGCAACTCGGCTCTAAGAGCTGCCTGCATGAAGCATGCTGGGAGAAATGAATGGTGTGCTTGCTCCAGTGTGTTTTCTTTGACAATTGCCAGAAGCAGAAAGATTTCAGAGAAAACAGTCTTGCTTCTGTGACTCCACTGTGGTAGGAAACGTCCTGCAGAACGACCCTGAAAACTGACTTTGCTATAAACAGAGCTTAGAGCCAGAAAATATTTTTCTGCCTTAGTGAGCATACTGACACAAAAATGAAATCTCTGGTTTTGCTTGTGTCGTGTTGAGCTGCTTAATTCAGTTACTAGGAACAATTGTGTGTGTTGTATATACACACATTCAACAGGATGCTTAAATAAACTACTTGCATAATTGTGCAAAATGGAAATGAATAATTTGCTGTCAAGTAGGTTCTCGCAAACAGTAATTTACCCAAGAAACTCTTAAGGACAGCATGGGTGATAGGAAGGAAAGAAAAGAAAGGGAGAAAAATTGAGCAGAGGAAGCTGGCTGTACAGAGAAGACACAAGAACACTGACCATTCAGAACAAACACTATGAGTTGGCCATGAGTAGATTCGGGTTGAAAATCAGGAGCAAACCTAACTATCAGAGCAGTGAGAGACCAGAACTGCCTTCCATGAGCCCTACGGACCAAAATTACCATTTCCAAGACGGAGGTTTAACTGCGTATGAAAGGCCGTATATGAAGTGCGCAGCTCTGAGGCTGGGAGCTGGCAGGCCAGGTACCACTCTCACGGCCCGTATTTCTGCAGGAGGCTTGTGCATGTGGTTATCCTGTGTATAGCTTGGAAGTGAACATAAAATGACCATGATATAGTGCTTATTTTCCCATGTTAAACCATAATCTTGAGTATGGACAGACTGTATGTAGCACAAGAAAACCTTGTCGTATCCTTTGATTTCCAAAAATACACTATTGATAATAAATGTCACAATAATCATTATAAGGCTACAGCACCAATCTTGCATTCAGAAAAGGAAATCTCCTTTATTAAGTGTTTTTGGTTTTGACATTAGCAGCTACCATTTTATATGCAGTTACATAATAACACTAAATAGTAAATGGTAATAGTCAGGCAGACTTAATTTGTTTTTTAAAAGTCTTCATGTGAGACCAAATCCTCACCTGTGCTGAGAACAGAGAGAGACATGGGCAGACTTCATGTTAAGGTTATTACAGTTCAGCTGACAAAGTTGGTGGCATTCCATTTTCAGTCTTTGTAGATCCACGCATGAAAATTATTCCGATTTATCTTTTTAATAACAGAAGAGAGTTTGTGCACAAACCAATTGATTCCTAAATCCATCTGTTCAGACACTGTAAATCAGGAAACTCATGAAAAATGAAAAGTGGTGTTATCATTTTAGAGAATTTTGCTCTCTTTGGCAATACATATATAATGCCAGTTCCCATAATCGACTACACTTTTCCTGTACTTTCAGAAGCCTGCAGGCTAAATGGAAGTGAATGCCGTGGGCATCATGGTCTTGATTATATGGTGTATCCATTTTCACATCCTGGATGTCTGACCATAGCCTCTGGGCATCTGTAACAGAGGAGCAGCTCTACTAACTCCTGCATTTCTTACTTGTATCTACAGCTGCACTTTATAATGGTTTGGAGCACTTCTGCTGTTGAAACTCCTCTAAGAACTATTTTGAGTAAGTCACCCTGAATGGTACAGCTCCTCGTTAGATCCCAACTAGTCTTCCCAGAGACTGCCATGCTTTCCAAGTTCTATTTTAATTCCTTCTTTCACTCCTGTTCCTCTAATAATCAGTGTCCCCATGGGCACCCAAAAGCTTACACAAGCTTGAGTCATACAGAACAATGTTTCAGTATTGGGTTTTTATGGTGAGAATGTGGGGTGTCATGAAGGAAACAATAAAATATCTTTTTATAGAAGAGGGAAAGGAGGAGG
>NW_010411847.1:12768-17019 GCF_000710305.1 Buceros rhinoceros silvestris | reverse complement strand
GTAGGGAATTTGTTTTACTTTGTCAGTCTTCTGCAAAACGGTATCTTGCATTTCATTCTAAACTTTTCTATTTTTGTGAAGAGTCAGAAAAAAGTAGAAGTAAACCTAACTTTTTTTTCTATTAAAAGTGCTAGTTTCAGTTTCTGGAGTTTTGACTTCTTGCTCAGGGTTTCAGTTCACCCACATGAATATACTTCTATCAAAGTGCAAAAAGGAGACATTTTTCTTCTGCTTCCTGGGGAAAAATCTTGGTAGTGCTAATGGAAGCTAACCAGAGAAGTCACAGACGCTCAAAGTAAGCAAGCCGAGAAGTCTTTGAAATTTTTGTGAGGCTGTTTGCTTTCCCATCTTGAAACTCCTCTTTACTGTCTTCTCTGGCACCTTGTCCCTGAAATAATTCTGCTGCTTTTCAACAAATGTTTTTCTCCAAAGCATTGTGGAGCCCAGCTATTGATAGTCTCCCCAGCATATATATAGCAAAATACTCTCTTGTGTCATGACTGGTTGAGTTGTTTGTTTATTGAGGATCCTGTTCCCACAAGTCCACGCCTTGAGCCTGTTGAAACAAAAATATATTTAAACGGCAGTATAGGGGGGTGGTGGTATTGGTGTGGGGGGTTTTCTTGTGTTTAAATTGTGGGATTTTTTTTTAAGAAAGATTCCACCTGAGTAGTAGGAATTCTAAGTAAATGTGTTTCTCTGTGGTGACTTAAGGCTATTTGACCTACCTGGTTTGATTTATCTAGTTTGGCATGCGGTTCTCCTGCATGGAGGCAGGCTATGGTATCTACGTTGGCACAAACTGAAGGTCCAGTCCTCTTGGCTGGCTGTGCAGAAGTGTAACTTTCTCCACCTGTGCTTTTGCAGTGGTGGTGCTGCTTGGTGTGTGTGTTCCCAGATAATCTGATTCCTTTTAAAAAGACTTGCTGTCAGTCTGAAACGTGTGCTCCTGGCAGTCCTGGTTAGTGGTGTGCAACTCACCTCCCCAGTTCAATTGGGGAACCAGAGTACTGCAAGGGGTGTGGCACAAGATGTGGCACATGCCTTCTCTAGCCTTGGAGAAAATGGTTCCGTCTGACTAACCTAACTACTTGTTTTTCCTACAAGACTGTGAAGGCTTTGGAAACTCATGAAAAACCACAAGTGAAAAGGCTGAGAATAGGCTGATCGGGTAAGGGTGAGAGATGTAAAGTTGTGGTGAAAGCCTACAAGTAGCCCATGCCAATACCTGACATTTTGTGAGTGTGTATGAGTAGGAGCAGTTACACTGGACATGGTATATGCACAGAAAAGGCAGTCTTTGCACTGAAGCATTCATGGTTTCAGAAGGCAGAAAAAAAGAAAATATTCTGCTGTTTCCATTTTACAGAAAGGAGCAAGAGATGAAATGTTGAGCTCGAAAATGCCCCGGAAGCCTATCATAAAGTAGGAAACAGAGCTTGAAGCTTTTGTGTTACAGTGTTCTGAAGGACCAGCTTTTAAGAGGCACGTGTCCTGAACACTCTTGTTATTAATAGTGATTTACATAACAGCTTGTAGCCCCATTTCAGTATTACAGAATAGGACTCACTCTTCTTTTGTGACAATGACCTGGATTTATATCAGCAGTAGTAAAATATTGTTGCAGTGAAAGGCTGTGAAGAGGGGGGATGGAGTATGAACTAAAAATAAGAAATATGTACAGTACATAATTCTAACAATGTTATCTGAAAGACAGTAAAAATAGACTCAATTAGATATTGTCAGAGCTTTTTTCTCCATGCAGCTGCCTAGCCAAATATGACAATTTTTCAACAATATAAAAGTTCTAACACAATGCACGATGCATTGTACTGAATTCATTAACACTTTGCTACCTTAAACATCATTGTAAAGAAGGAAAATAATGTGAGAGAGGCTTGTCATTTTTTGTTGTTGTTCCTTTTGTTTCTGTGACATGTTTGGAATTGCATGCCTGTGAGAGTTTTGTGATCTAAATTTAATGATCCTAAAAGGGATTTAGTAAGATATTGTTCTTTTCTCCTGCAGACATCCCTAGGCTGAATGCTACATGAAAAGTGTGACTCAATTATACAAAAAATATAATTTATCTTTTAAAAAAAAGAAGTCTTTTCATGCAGTATTTCCACAGGGACATAGCCTCAGTGTAGAGCTTTCCTAGCTCTGCTTTGCAACAGTATCATTCCTATAGAATGAGAATTTGCATACAGCGTGCAGAATATCTGTGTGCACATGTGTCTCCCTTCTTTTATGAAGAAAGACGTTATGATGACAGTTAATATATTTGGCTTTGGTTTGGCATTGAGATCTGCAGATCTCTGCTGTCATCAGTGTTTTCAATTTACAGAATTAATACAGTAGACAGTCACAGTGCAGAAATTAAAACTTTAAAATTCAGATCTTCAGCTGTATTAACCTGCATTAGGCTGAAATGTTGAGCTCAGTTCTAATCCTCATTGTGCAAATCAGCTCTTTTAGCTACCCTTGCTTTTTTACGGTGTGCTACATTTGAGATGGACTTTTGCAAAATTATTAGGGGTTGTTCTGAAGTCAAAGTAGAAATAACGTGTTGATCATATAAAGTAAAAAAATCCACTGCTTTGGGCACACTGTTGGGCTTAAGAATATTTTTTGTGGATATAATGTGCTCTGTCATGTACACGTCTTGACCATCTCACTTGAACTACAGAGAGAGTCTCTAGGAATGAAGAATCTGATGCCTTTTTGAAAGGAAATAAGGCTGAGGACTGAGAAAATGTATTGGTAATAACATAACAATATTGGGTAATATCATAAATCTTTTTTTTTCCTTAATTTAGTGCAATGTGTACTTGTAGGAAATTATCTGGAAATAGTGCATTCCAAGTTGGACAAAACTTAGGGGTTCTCTTGCTATGCCCTTTTACCCTTAGCCCTGGGAGTCAAGAATGGTATCTATCCTATGTGCTCAAAGCACGAGCAAAGGATTGTTGTGTTTAGTTCATCAGGATATGGTAGGTAATAGCAGTTAGTTTCTGGGAGGTTAGAGGAGTCCTCTTCACTCCTAACAAGAAATTCATAGCTGTCTAGAGCTAATTTTCCTGTTGCTGTCTTCTGTGTCACCCGTCAGAAGTGGTTGTTCACTGCTGTTTGGCTTGTATTGCTTCCCAGGACTCTGCAATTCCAGCCCAGGAGTGACAGAAATGTAGAATGTCAGTTTGACATGGTGTTAGCATTGCTATATATGCATGTACATGCATGTGCTGGATTATCTGTTTCTTCTTTCTAAAGTGGACTTTAGAGAACTGCTTCTTCTTTCAGATACTGGTCACACTTTATTCGAAAGAAGTAAAGGAAGCTTATGAGGGTGAAAACATACACAGAGGAATTAATTTCCCTAGGAATCTGGTCTTAATATTCAAACTGAAGAACCGATAGAATGTTGAGTCTGACGGCAGCCTATTTCATAGCTCTTTAAAGATGTTCTCTGTATAAAATGATAAAGTTTCTCGGCAACTATCTGTCAATATTAGGAAGGAGACACTGGCTGAACTGCAGGTATCTCAGTCATCAGCAATACCAATGGGAACAAAAGATGACACAAGGAATAGTGGCTGGTCTAATGACATATGAGGTAAAAACCCAGAAATTATGGAAAATACGTGGTTTTTCTGAGTATTGTAGAAAAAGCATGCCAGGCTGTCCATTCATGCCTATATATAGGCATAAGCAAATTAACCCCATCCCAGCCAAATGCAGTACAGCATGTGCCTAACTTTAATTTACACAGTTTACATTATGCTATGGTGGCAAGACATGGAAAGTCCAAGAACAAAATGATTTTATAATTTTTTTAAGGTGTGTGGGGACCCCTTAAACTCAGTCACTTTCTGCATAATCTTACTGAGTTTGTTCTTACCACTCCATGCTCTGTAGTGATTACTTCAGTTCCAGCTGGGCTGAGAGGATGCTTCTGTAACTGGAAACTTTTATCAAAGTCTAATGACAACTGAATTCAAACCACATACAATCGCAGGCATATGCTAGTGAAACATTTCTACTGGACCTTTCTATACAGGAAGCCTTAACCTACCCAACCGAAAAATCTGAAGAATGTCATGGGTGTTTTGCAATGTGTTAATTTGAATTGTTCAGTCACATGTGGAGTTCATCCAGTTGTACGTATGGTCTGACAGGCATCGGCACAGATCGAGTTGTGTCTCTGCATCAGACCCTGCAAGCTTGGTGTGTAGCGCTGTGCTGGACTGACGC
>NW_010411847.1:7886-12682 GCF_000710305.1 Buceros rhinoceros silvestris | reverse complement strand
TCCTGCGTGGCCATGGCATGCGGCTAAAACCTGCTGACACGTGCTGAGGAGCTTGTCCAGTAGGGCTGTCAGTCTTCGGTAACTTTTTTGGTGATTCTTTGCTACTACTGAAGCAGTCCACTAGCAGGCTTTGTGACAGCGCTCTGCAGAGAGTAACATAGCACCATAACTGAAATAATGTGCTACTAAGTTATGTGTAGCCACTTCTGATTTGGGAATAAGCAGTTTAGTAATCCTTTATTTAGGGATACAAGGCCTGATATCTTACAGCTCCACAGAAGTAACTACACTTAGCCAATCAGCCTTGTCAGTTGATTTCTTTACTTTTTCAGTTTTATGTTAGGATGCAATGGGAGCAAGAGAAAATGGGACCACGTTATGCCAAATTCTGCTAATGTTCACTAAGACACTCTGCTGTTTCTCATAGCATTGCTATGGACTTTTACGCAGCCGAAGAATTTCTGTTCTAGAGAGCTTTAGCTTTGAGTGGTGAATTAGTCCCTCATCTACTTACAAAAGTGTCCATTTGTAGAGATCTTCAAGATCCTTTCAGATGAAAGTGCTAATAGATGTCAGATAATGGATACATGCAAGACTGTTGTCATTAATAAATATTGAAGAAAAAAGCTCTCTGAACGATGCAAAATAACACCAATGAGTATTTAATCTGCTTTTTTAATTGAATTTTCAGCTTAAAGAGGGGAACTTTTCTTCTTGTTTGAAAAATTGAAATAGAAAATGAATATTGAAATGTATTGGCTTGGGATTTTCAACGCAGTTTAAATAACTAATTAAGAAAAAGTTGCAGGGAGGAAAAACATTAAAATATGCAATAATTTATTTTTAATAAGTGTAAAACAGATTATTTTAATTACCACATTTTAAAAAATATGGAGTAAATAAAATGCCTTAAATTGTCATTCATAGAGATTTGGAATTGAAGTGTAGAGATTAAAGCCTTTTATCAGTAGATGTAGACAAAAGATTTAATGAATAACGAACATAGAAATTAGCTGAAATTACAGAGCCCCCTGTGCTACATATTTTTTGCCCTGCTTTCTGATGCTTACTGGCCTTCTTAACTTCTTTGGTGTTGCTTTTTAGAGTAAGCTGTTAGCCAGGTGAGGTTTCATGGTATCTTCTATATCAGAATTACCTTTTTCTAAAGCTTTGAAACTGTTAACTTTTAAATACACCTCCTTGCCTTTAGGACAAGAGCTACCTGGTTGACCTCTTCTGCTGCACAAGGACTTAAAGGTAGATGCTAGTCCATATAAACTTTTTACACTTAATTTCCAGTCACCCAGATTTCTATTGAAATCTTTGTAAGTAAAGTTGCCAAAATCACCTGACGGTAATCAAGCTTTGGCAAAGGCTGCACAGTCTGGCTGGAGTTAATGTTTTCTATTACTACATAAATTTCAGATCCAAGTACTCCCTATTTTTCCTGGAGCTTTTCTGGAGAGCTTTTGAGCAGCCGTCCTGCTGTCTGTCAGTGTATGAACTCCGTTCTCTGACCGGGGTGTCTCCGGGAGAGCCGTGTATGGTAGTGAAGTTTTCTCCCTTTCGAGTAACAAATGCAAAGCTGAAGCAGAGCACAGCTGAGCACTGTTTGCAGTGTTATGTCAAGTGGGGGTAAGGCTTCCTTTGCTGTGTAAGCATGTGCTTTTTGTTGACATGCTCAAAGATGTCTAAATGACATGCACTCTGTGTTACTCACTTTATGTTTATCCACAAGCAGAGTGTGACCCTGCAGGGCTGCGTTTGTCCTGGTTGTTATAAGGTTGTATGCTCATTGTGCATAAATGACTAATTGTCCTTTAGAGGCCTGGGCTATAGTTCAGTCTGTTAGGGCTGCTGAGCCAACAAGCACAGAAAGAGCTGTATTTTGGCATCATCCCAAAATTAGAGGTTGTGAGCCAAAAACCCCAGGAAAACCTTTCGGCTTTCCCATCATCCCAGTGTGCTGGAGTTTGGAGCTGCTGATCTCACCTGGAACTGTGCAGCAGCAGGAGGGAGGGCAGTTGTTTCCAGGGGAAGGAGGATACAAGTACTCCATGTCTTCCAGCAGCAGGAGAAGCTGTCCTGCTACTGAGCAGGAGAAAAAGTCATCCTTTGCCTCTAATTTTCATGAGAAATATTTGTTTTCTTATGCATCTGATATTCCTGCTTCTTTAAGGGGAAGAAAATATGCTGAGAAACCTCTGTCTGTAAGCCAGAACAGCTCTGTTCCTGTTCCTTATTACTTTACTTCTCCAGATCGTCTCCTAAGTGGGGAAAGATAATCTGGGAGGTCACTGGCAGTTTTGCCATTTCATAAGGAAAATTAAAGATGGGAGAATTTGGCTCGATGCTAGCTGTAAGCACTTTGGCTTCTGCCAGCATTTAATTCCCTGTGAACTCTGACCTGGAATGAATAGAACATACGTGCTACTGTTCCTCTGTAATTTAGCATCCCTTTTTCCTGTGTGGGTTTTTCCCTCCCCCATTTGTTTCTGTTAAGCCCAGCTGAATGGTTCACCCTTTTTTAACTAGCATCCCTGGAAGGGAGAGGCTCTCACTGGTTTTACAGGCCTCTTAAGACTCCAGCTAAAAGGTACTGAGATTTGTCTTCGCCCGAGTTAGTAATGTTGCTGGTTTTGGATCCAAGGGCCTCCAGTTCAAATCCCCCCAGTAGAGTTAGATTCCTCACACAGTAAAAAGGCACTCCTTGGATTAAAGAAAGTGACTGAATGCCGCTGTGTAGACCACTAATGTGCTACAAGGGTACTCAGTTCTGTAGCAGGGATTGCGGTGTGCTGCTAGGGGACTGCTCAGGCACTGTTACTTAGAAATTACATGGTGCTACACCAGCTCTGGGACTTGTAGATTTGCATTCACTCTGCAGCTTCATTAACAATTTTAACTGGGACATATTTAGACTACTCAAGCTGCTTCTATAGGGTTGATTATTTTGTCTTGTCCTTAGAAAACAGCTTATCCTTGTGAAAATAACATATAAATTGTACTATTATATTTAGTGCTGCAAGCTTTGCTGTTGCTGTTAGTTTTCTTTTCCTTTTGAAGGCGAGGAATTTCTGACAAATAATGCCTTCTGAATTAATTCTCCATCGTGAGAGCATATTCTGTGCCTTTTCCATTCTCTCAGTGAATTCTGCGAACCTCTGTCATTAGCATGGTTATTGCCTGGAGAATAAAGAAAAGGGAGGAAGGATGTTTCAGTGAGTAAGACACGAGATGCTTAAGACTTGTCATCTGATCCAGGGAAAAGTATTAAATCCCTGTGTATCTCCATCCTATCTAAAGTGCGTGGAGTAATATCTGCTCACCTCTGGAGCATTGTGTGTGCCTTAATTTGCTGAAGGATTTTGTATCTTTCCTATGGAAGCTTTTATAGAAATGGAAGTGCTAATCTCATGACTGAAGGTGTTTTGTGGTTCTCTGGTTGTAAGTTCTGCTGCAGAATCATCGTCCTTATACAGAGCAGCAGCCCAGAATCTGTGATTTAGTTGTCAGTGTTGAACTGCAGAAAAAAAAAAATGTGTAAAAATTTCCTTCCCTAGCACTCAAGTGTCCAAAACAGTCTCTCGAAACATGGGCTGTTTGACCTCTATGAGCCTGGCACTGCTGAGCCTGAAACCTAAGGACCACAGGCTTTGTCCTATAATTATTGCAGGAATATCTGCAACATAGACACGTGTTGGTCCTCATTTCATCTTTCTGTCCTTAGTGATAAGGAATATCCAATGTTACAAGCTGTTCATTCTCCACAGAAGTACACAGAAATAATGAAAGTATACAGGCAAGGCATAACCGCTTTAAAAGGGACTAGATAACATGAGCAAGTAAACTTCAGGTGTTTTTCTGTTCACTTCATTTTACATTGGAAGGATTCAGCTTATCTGAAATTAAATAAAGCAGCCTCAGCATTATCAGTCCGTGATGGCATTTGAGACTTAATTTCTCCTGTGAAAGCACTGTTCATTTCTGTGGAATTCTGCAGGTGTTATATGTTTGTACCACTTGAGACTGAGAAGGTCTGAAATCTTGAGATGTTCAGTACCTTCAGTTCCATGCAAAGCCTAGAGTAAGCAATCTGTCAATTAAAGAATATGCTTTACCAGTTCATCCTTTTCCAAATTTCTTATGTGTATGCTTAAACAGGAAAAGGACAAGCCTAAATACTGTTTGCTCTCTTTTATTGTTTTCTGTGAGTAGCAGGAAGTGATTATCGCACTTGATGAAGCTCAGCCTTTGTAAGGAAGGCAATGAAGAGCAAACTATGCACCAGCGTGTAAAACAGGCTGGAGTAGAACAGTGATGAAAATAAGTTGCAATACCAAATCACTTTTTAGCAGTTTCTCTGAGGAAAAAAAAACCCGGGTTGTTTCCAAAGGTTTTTGAACAAGCACTTTGGGCTCTTTATATTGCCTGTACATTTTGTTGTAAATCTGTATGCTGGAAATCTTATTTGGAGTTGAACAAAGGCTCTGACTGAATAAGATAGTCTGGGGATTAGTGGTGACCTCGCCTCTTTGTTGGGAATGGCCAGCTTTCCTGGTCCTACAGACTGCAATTTTTCTTACCCTCTTTGAGGAATGGAGGAGCCACTGGAATGTTTTACTTTCTTACATTTGGTTAAGGAATGTATGTGTGTGCATCTATGGTTTGTTTTTTTCTAAAAAAAATTATCCATAGTGTGTATCAGGGTCCAAGTAGCACTTGAATAACATTTGCAGTGACTAAGAAATCAGTAAAGACTTTTTTCTTCTCTACTTTAAATCCACCTATTTCTC
>NW_010411847.1:7391-7750 GCF_000710305.1 Buceros rhinoceros silvestris | reverse complement strand
CCTAATTGCCAGAATTTATTAACTTTTACCCTTTACTCTGTATTTAGGGACTGTAGGTGAGCTTTTCTGTCACAGAAGGCTTAACAGTGGTTCTCATCTGGTTATGAGCTTTAATATCATTAAGTATGATCACATTTCTTATGTTTTTTAAAAACCAGACATTAGCATTCACTAATTCATTTGCTTTGCTATGGATCTTGGACAGCACTCAACTTTTTGTAAGACTTACACTTGTTGAACCAATTAAAAAATTAAGAACAGCCAGCTAGTTTCTGAAGAAATACCTGTTTATTATTTTCGAGAAAACACTCGCCGCTTGTTGTCCTTACTGTCTGTCTGTAAGTGGTGATTTTTGTGCG
>NW_010411847.1:2138-7182 GCF_000710305.1 Buceros rhinoceros silvestris | reverse complement strand
GGTCGCCATTGGGTGGAGCCAGGCAATCAGGATATACAACGGGAGACAATGGTTTCTTTCTGTGCGTATCGAAACCCAAACGAGCTCTAAAATCTGATCTCAAATAATTTTCAGTGCAAATAAGTGAAGCAGCCAGTGCAAATAGTTACTTTCATGCTTTTGTTTATACTTAACATAAAGAAAGGGTCTGTTTGATACCTGCTTCTTTACGGGTGGTTGGTTGTGTGTGTATATGTACACGTATGTGTGTGTAAAGTTTGACCTGAAATGTGGTTTTGCCCTAAGGATACTGATGCCTTGTTTTTGATCACGTCGTACTAATGTGGCTTAATTAATTGCCCTCTTAACGACTCTGCTAATGTTCAGGCTTTTGTTGCTTGCCTGTGTACTTACTGCAAGCCTGCCCAGTCTTAAAGCTGACTGGAGACGGATGATGGATTTCCAACTTCAGAAAACAATATCTACTTAATGCATGTTTAAGGAAGACTAATTTACTGCCTTAGCTCACAATAGAGTGCCCAATGATAGCAAGGAAATAATAATATTTTAAAGTCATGTTTTGAATATCTCTTGTCTACCTGCTTCAAAATCTACATTGTGTTAATGATACAGATGTACCCATTCATTCTTTGAGCTATCTAACTCTTTAAGTATTTGGTTTATAATAACTGAGGGGAAAAAAATTAGGACTGTGGTTAATGAGGAGGAGATACGGATGTTTATTGAATATCACATTTGAATAGGCTACTGCCTGTGTAAGATAAAATTATAGTAGGTAAATTAAAATTATAATAGTTGGGAATAAAAAAATTATTGGCAACTGATTATGTAGATTAGGACAGTTTAAGATGCTTGCTTTCATCTTTCTCTTTATATTCACTTAATAAAGGAGTTGAAGGCTTATGTTTACAAAATTGTATTTTGGGGTGGGGGGAAATGAACATTCACAGTTCATTTACTTCTGAGCACCTTTTGTTAATGTATGGATTGAAATGCAGCATGCAGCCTTGCAACTGAATAAAATAAAAAATGATTTGTTTAACTTACATGGGTTCATAGAGCATGCAGGTTATGTGGAGCAAAACAGTAATTCTCCTGACAGATTTTAGATGATGCTGTTTTCTTTGCCAGGTAGTGGTAACTTAAAAAATAAAACAACAAAACTCTCAACAACAACAACAAAAAAATCCCCAAACCTCTACCCCACAATGCTTCTTTCTAATTTAAAAATAAAATGAACCTAAACATAGCTTAATAAATGAGTTGAATAATTTCAAATTCACAAGAATAACTTTGGAGGATTGCTGTAAATGACCAACAACAGCTTAACAACTTGAATCCTTTGTGGCTCAAACTTCTTACCATATTAATTTTGCCCTCAGTGAATGGGAGTAAGACCCACTTGTATCTACAATGATGCCCTGAGTGACTTTTTGAGGCTAAAAGCCTCTGAAATATTTGCAATAATTTAGATAGTGATTAACCTGTCTAGACCATTTACTCTTTGCTAGACTTTCATTTAAATGTTGTACCTTTTTTCAGACCATAAATCAGTGGCAAATGTGCACATTTGGACTCTCCGAAGTTTTACTTTGAGAATGTTTTCTTAAAGCATTCCAAAACACTGAAATCCTGGAACAGCAAAGGGAAAAAAAACTCAAGTCAAAGGTAAAAGCAAAAATTATTTATGGAGCATTTTGTCTCTAATCCTAAAACTGAGAGTACTAATAGCAGCAGTGATGAGCTTAGCTGATTCCTGTAGCAAATGCTTTTCGTGAAGGCAAACTTGATTGACATTTCATCATAAATTTCTATTCCTCGTAACAAATATTTCTGTTCCTCTATTTGCGAGTGCCTCTTTAAGATGCTTCCTTTAAAACAATGTAACAGTCATTTGCAGCTTTTATGGCATCTAAATGTATGCCGTTATGCTGGCTTGGTTCTACTGACATTTTAACATTGTTAATAATCACTGGCCATTTGCGCGTGCTGTGTAAAGGCATAATGTGCTTTTATATAAAACACTGTTACGAGGGCTCATTATCTTGTGAGGCAGCAGTTATAATGAAAATTAAACAATTGCAAACTTGCTTTGCCAAGTGTTTTTTAAATAAATTTAAACAGGCTGATTCACAGCTCCTACCTGATTCCGCAGGGTTATATATCAAAGCTGTCGGAGAGTTGCATGCATAAATTCCTTCACGCAGTCATGAGCTATGCGCGGTACACTCTTCAGTGCTCTGCTAAAACTGATCAGGAAATGGTTGTTACAAGATCCTAGCAGAGCATGAAATAAGTGTAAACCCTGGAAACTAGTCTCTGTGGTATCAATAGTTAAATGGAGTTTACAAATGACCTTTTACTTAGAGGTAGCCACAGAAGTATTAGATCTGCAATCTACAGGCTACTGCTATTTTACCAGGCACTCAAGACACTGGCTATGTATGCTGCCTGCAGAAATCAGCAAAGCAGTTGTGCTTCTAGAGCTAAGAAAAGGTTGAGAATGTAAATATTCAGAATGTAAATATTTGGGCTGTTCAGTTTTTAGTTTATAGGCGGCATAATTTTTTACAACTTCTCCAGTGTTCCTACATAAATTTATTTGAACAATAGCCACTTCATAGTAAAGTAAATGAATGATGAGAAATCCGGGTAGGCTCCTCCGTGGTATCTGCATTTTAGCAGAGTTATTCTAGCTGAGGATCTGTCCATTTGAAATTCACTTTTTAAATGACTGCTGCTGAGCACCCTTTCAGAGCTGAGCTAACCGGTGTGGTCTGTGTAATTTCAGACATGCTTTCTTTCTGTTAGGTTACCAGATTTGTTCTTGTAGGAGTGTATTCAACTGCTCCTCTGTCTTTTAACGCAGCACTTAGACAGAGATTGTTCCAGCACTGCAGTAGTTAGGGAAACCAAATTTCCTTTTCTTTTTGCACGTTTAATTTTGAAAGCTACCAAGGCATGAAACAGTAATTCGGAGAGGCTCCATTTCAAATTACCTTTCTTCATTAAAAAATAAAATAACCAGGAGGTCTAGCACATTATGTCACAAAGTCACACGGTAAGAGGGACCATCAAAGAATGGTGGGAATTATCACAGCAGCTTGCTACTTGTTAGAAGCATTTACCTCATGACCCTTTCATTTGCCTACTGCCACTTTAGTTTAAGAGTGACAACACTGTATAACACACTGCACTTTCCGCTACCCCCCCTCCCTGCTTTCCCTCAGCACCAGATGCCTTTGTAAAGCAGGCTGGTGAAGCAGTGAACAAAACCTTGTGGGATAAGTCTGACACTGGAAGTTAATGATTATCAGTCGAAACAAAACACTTGTTTACACGTTGTAGTCATTAGAGGTTCCAGTCAGTCATACCTCGGCTGGGATTCCTGCCAAATGTTTTGAGGGTTCTTTCACAAGCTGTGCAGTTTTGTAAATACAAAAGCACTCTTATTAAGCCTTTTTAGTATTAGACTGTACAATTAAGATTACGGGTAATTAGATTCCTTTATTTGGAGTAGAATGATCCAAGATACAAACACAACTTTCTTAGCTATAGGATCCCATTGAATCTCTATTTGGGTGTTCCATTACAGATCAGAGACTGAGAGAAACTCTTTTGTATTCTGCACATTTTTTCTTTATTAAAAATTGCACTCAGAACTTGAGGCAATATGGATTTTTCCTCACCTTACTGTCAGCACCTCCGTTGCAGCCATAAAACTTTCTTTTTTGATTAGCATGTCTCAATTTGCTGGAAACACTTTCCTTACATCTCTTTTAGTATCGCTGGCTTTTCATTTCAGCCTTATTACAACTAGGATTAAGGAGGTGATTTGACTATGAAGGAATTTAGGAAAATTTCCAGTAAGCTAAGGATGATTTTAAGTTAACTGCAGGATAACAGAGTTGTAGAAATGAATGTTTCTTTTAACACCTGTGAATTAGTCCATACCTGAATAAATAAATGATTCCTTTGGTATTTGAAGGTGGTATAAAACAGCTCAAATCCCACCATTTTCTTGTAAACACTTTAATCATGCAAACATGCATCTAATACAAATAATCATGTGAGCTGGTGAACCCGTTTTGCATACTATTCTGCTTTGACAGAATTCTCTGCATTGAGTGTGATGGTAAATTATTTAAGGTTTGGGAGGCCATTTTTTGTAACTGTGAATTGTAAGACAACTGAATCATCCATACATATTTTATCTCTATTTTTTTCTTTGCCAAAGAAGATATCAGTTTTAGTTACTCCAGTGCAGGACTGCTCGCTTTGACATTTCCCGGTTGACTGTAGTGCTAGGCAATAATTAAATATCAGGTGCATAAGCTGCTCTTTAATTTGACATGTGTGCTCCAGGCAATAAACACATGCAGTGCAACGTGGGAGTGTAATTGCTAAGGAATAAAATCTTGTACCAAGTGAGATCATTGTATCAGGTACTGTGTGACAGCTCATTTGATCATTATGCCCAGGCTAAAGAGGTTGCCTAATTAGTTTCCATTAAAACTCACCCTTTAATCAGGAATTATTCTTGCATAAAGAATGTCACTTGGTCCAGATGAATGAACAATGGTTCCCCCCTGAGATTCAACTATCTGTTACACTTGGGATGCCATATGTCTTTTCAAACAATTCAGCTACAGCAGTACTCTGTGAATTTGGATCTCGTAGCACTACGTAGTATTTGCATTTTCTCGATACCAGCAAGTGTTCCATAGAAAAATCACAATGGTATTCTGTACATACTTCATCAAGCTGGAGAAGCTACGTTGAAGCAGCAGGAAGTGTGTTGTAAATGCACAAATGACTAATGGGCCTCTTAACTAACGTGTCTCAGTTGTTGTATATATTTCATAACTGACATGCATAGCATATATGCTATTACTTGGAGCTAGACTTTGGTCTCACCTAGAAACGTCAAGGTTCATCTAAATTTAATATTTTGAAGGGAAATAACTTTCTAGCTTTTTTTCCTTGTGACAATAGCTTTGTCAGCCAAAGCTGATCACAGAAGTAGCTGTGATTTCCCCCCCCC
>NW_010411847.1:0-2017 GCF_000710305.1 Buceros rhinoceros silvestris | reverse complement strand
CCCCCAAATCTTGCAAATTAAATGCCTTCTGCCTGCTTCCAAAAGACACGTAAGGCTCTGCAGGTTACTAGATTCATGCACATCACAGATGTGGAGCTCAGTTGTTGGGTTTTTTTCCAGTCTGGCCCACAGCTATACTTGTGCAAGCTCCTGGTCGTCCAGCCGAGTTATCTCATCTGCTACGCAGTGGCTGCAGTGGCTTGTCTAAGGTGACCAGAAACTGCTCTCAAGGAGAGTCTTCTCTCTCTGGCACTATAAGCTACTGTAGCTAGGTGGAGAGGAAGAGGCTTTCAAGTCAAAGCCCAACACTGTAGTCAGTGGCCTCAGTCAACTTCCTTAGTATATCTTCTACAAGCATGAACAGGTTTTGTAATGTTTGCAAATGCCATGGGCTGGACTGGCAGTTTGAAATCTAGCATGCAGGCAAAGCTGCAGGGTCCTCTTGCTTTCCCCAGAGACATCCTGGTGGTAAGTTGTGAGCAAAGTTTCCCTTCTTGTTGTGGAGGGATGATCCTATGACATGTTAATGTCTGCACTGACTGTACCTGCCAGTGCGATGTTTGCCCTTCTTTTATTTAAATGGTTCATGGAGCACCCAGAATATCCAGGTCTCAAAAATACTTCCCCAATCTTTTTGCAGCTCAGACTGTAGCAGACCCCTGTTGCACTTGGAGGAATGAAAAAATGTTTTGCAGGCTTTGCATAACTTATGTATACCTGTATAAATGCCTTTTACAGAAACAACTGCAATCTAAGATTGTGTGAAAGATTGCTACAAACATTAAGCCACATGGCGCGGAACAAGTATCGTGTAGGATGCCTGCTCCTACATGATACGTGCCTGCTCCAAGTTCATTCCTGGTAAGTCTCAATGCTCTAACCCTCATCCTTAAACCTAAGCCATGTGAGCTTTTTACACTGCAAGAGTATTCAGGGCAATGGAAGGACATGCATGCAAGGGGAAATTAAAATCCGTAATATTTTTTGTTGCTATTGCTCTAACTGCCCCCATTTCCCATATCCAATGGATGTTGTGTCATACCCAGAGTGAATGAAGCAGGCAGGAAAAGTGGCTAAAGCATGTGATTAATATCTAGAATCTGAAGAGAAGAAAAATGGTTTAATGATCTAATGTGATTTAGAATCTCATAGGACTTGTGCTCTAGACCCTTCACCAGCTTCGTTGCTGTTCTCTGTACACGCTCCAGCATTTCAACACCCTTCTTGGAGTGAGGGGACCAAAACTGGACACACTAATGTTCAGCGTTTAATAGTATTCAGTACACAATAGTAGTTCAGTGTTCAAATGACTCCCTGAACTGCAGAGGCTCTTAATTCTCAAGGGTCTCATACCTTGAGTTATGTGTTTAGGAAAAGTATTCTGCGTTGTCCAAGAGCTTTTCACTTTTGCATAATACTTTGTGGCTGTGGTCAGTCTCCGATATATCAGAGGATGGAGAAAAAGGAATGTTTCTATGAGCCAGAAGCTAAATTCTGATTTCCTCTGGTTTCCTGTGGTTAATGCATGATATTTGGGGATTCTTACATGTATTTCACACCCAATTCTAATATCTCCAGCTAACGCATCCTTAGTTCTCTTGTTCTCAATGCCACTCCTAGTTTCTCTCCATGTCCACTAATTGTATTTGCCCAGGCTTCTGGAGAAATATGTTGTGGCTGATGCAGAGTTAAAGACATTGATTGGTGTCAGTTGCTGTCTCTTAACTATTAGTCAAGGAGGGTTTGTTGCATCTTAGTTACTTCAGACCCAACAAAAGCCTAGAGGGGCTCCATGATGATGATATATGCAAATATTTTAGTGAAGCTCCTAGATGTTATCCAGACTGCTCTGGTGGTATGCAGTGATAAAGATCAGTAATCCCTAGCATAATGTGAATTGTCTGACTAAATATCTTTATTTTTAAGGAGGTTATGTGCTGGGCAGGGCACATCTCCAAGATGGAGGATTATCGCCTCCCTAAGATTGTGTTCCACGGTGAAGTCGCCACCGGCTGCC
>NW_010411846.1:337-2469 GCF_000710305.1 Buceros rhinoceros silvestris | reverse complement strand
ATCCTGCCCGTGGACACACTTTGACCCTTCAATTGAGACCGTCTGGCTTGGAAGACCTTACTGGAGGCATATGCCACCACCAGCACAGCTCTCAACCTCGCAAGGGCACGCAAGCTGTTTCCCCACGACAAGGGGGTGCCCGTGAAAGAGGGTATGTATTTTACATATATAATAAACATACAGAATTTTACCCTATAGGATGAAGTAAAAATATATTATTAGATGGCTGCATTTGTTTTCAGGGTTTTTTTTTAATTTCTAAAATACTATCATTTCTCAGCTTGGTACTTTGAAGAAAATATTGACTTAAACAGTACAGCATGCTTGAAGAATTACAGGTATGAAGAAAATTGGAATGAAAAAGAAAACCGGAAAATATAGAAAAACTAAACAGATCATGGTTTTTGAAAGAGGAAGAACCCTGGAGCAGGTGAGATTTGTATACTAATTAGAGACAAAGTTCATTCAGGCTCACAGGCCAATCTATCTTCCATCACAAGACAGCATCTGTTTTAGAAGACTCAACTCCTTTTAGGTTGGCTGCTGGTGTTCTAAAAGCTGAAATATTTTTCAGCTTTCATTATATAGTTTTGCTTTTGGGGATTTACAATTCAGTGAGTATTGCTTTTTTCATGTTTAAGGTAATTCTCTTTAGAAGTGATTTTCATTGAAAAAATAATTTCACCATTTACCAGTTGTGTTTAAAAATAAAAAAAGCCCACCTAAGGGTGTGATTTGTAAAAAAGTTAAAAATCAGCCAGAGGCAGCACGAAATACAGACCCTCCAAAACTAATAAAAGTAAAAATATACAGGACTGGAAGGGATCTTGTATCTGAAAACTGATGTTAATAAGTGACCCTCACTTAATATTTCACTGCATTTCTATTACTCCAGTCCTAAGGGCCATTCACCTTCTCCTATATGATATCCCACTCCTTCTCTGTATTATTGATGCCATTCTGGTCATCTGATATGAGCAAATTTCATCAACACACTCACAACATTTACCAATATCGACAGAGGAATTATTAAACAAAATATCTCAGGACCACTTCCATAAAAGTTCCAGTGGTAAACTCCCTGCAGCACAATACATCCCAATGTAACAGTGCTGTTATCCGCTCATTTGGAAATTCCTTGTCTCCTTATGATTGTTTTTACTAAGCCCCATATTTTCCTTTCTAATTATTTCCATTGCAGCACTACTCAACATATATACTAATTTCCATACCAATTTTAAGATCTAAAATATTCATTAATTTGGACAACCCGCAGTTCTGGATATGTATCTTGATTTGATTGCACTGAGAATATTTAGATAAAAATAGGGTTTTAAAAGTTTCAAAATGAGTATGGTACCTAATTCCTTGTGAACTCAATTGAAAACTTGTGCTTATTCCCACAGGAAGAACACCAGAAACTTCAAAAGAATGAAAGGAATTATTGTCAGTTGCTTTAATAAATCATTTTAATCCACATGGATATACAGGAATATTCTATGAATATGGATTCCTTTTCGAGACCACAGCTTAGACAATTAGAAAAAAATACTGGCAATATTTTCTTAGTCAGAAAATACTTTTACTGAGAAAATCAGTTTTCATCAGTCACATAGATATGTACAGGATCCACTTGTCTGATCAGTCCTCCAATTTTAAACAAGCTATTGTGCTGCTGCTTCTCCTAGACAGGCTTTCTGTTCCTACCTGAATTTTTTTTCCTGATGACATTTGAAAACTATGGTCTTCATTCATAATTTCTTTCTGTTCACTCACAAATATGACAGCTCTAATTTCAGCATATTTGGCAAATTTACTTGATTTCTGCATGCTTCCTTGGATGTGACAATCACTCTTTTGCACTCAGCCTTAGTAAACACGGCCTTCTCACTGCTGGAGAGGAGGGAAAATAGCTGCCCTTGTCTCTACAAAAGCATAGCAGAACTACTGTAATATATTCTGCGAAAGTAGTTTTTGCCTTTACTGGACTTGTATTCTGACCCAGATAAGCAATAGCAATACAGAGTTTGGTGGTGTAATTCAATCTGTCACCTTACCTTGCTTTCAATACAGCTGACTTTATGGCCAAAAAACCCACTGTGCAGTCTGCTCTGTCCCCTCTTGAAGAGCGG
>NW_010411846.1:0-207 GCF_000710305.1 Buceros rhinoceros silvestris | reverse complement strand
AGCGGTTTCATCAAATACAGGTTACTTCATTTGTCAGCCAAATCTCTATGTAAAGGTAACAGGAGTTTCACTCTACAGAGACTTTAGATGCAAGTCTTCCTCAGCTACTGAAATGGAATGTTATATTATTGTACCAGTTATTAAATGACCATGATAAGAATCTTGTGCTTCAGAAAACACAGATCATAGAATCATAGAATCATCTGG
>NW_010411845.1:3402-4040 GCF_000710305.1 Buceros rhinoceros silvestris | reverse complement strand
AGGACAGTCAAGAACAGAGGTGTGACTGAGAGGGTGGAAACCTGTGGCAAGTGCTCCTGCTTTGGCTGAGCGGTCACCAGCTGCAAAAGGACCAAACCCAGCGTGCTCACCTGCTTAACGTGTGGGGAAAAGCTCAACCCTGACCCTCTCTAGGGGTGTTTGCTCTGGACTGTTTGTAGGTTTCAGACTTTCCTACGGCCTTTATTTGCTTGTGCAAGAAATGCAGATCATGCAGGCTAGGTCTCATGTGACTTTGGGACAGCGACGTGTCTTATCTGCAGTAACAATCCTTGAAGGCGCCTCTGGGACGGGGCTCTGCGATACCGCGCCAGCATGCCTGGCATTGCGGGCTTCCCCCTGCGCCCTGTCTGTCCAGGCGCTGACACAAGCTCATGGCTCAAGCATGTGAGGGCCCGGGGATCGGTTACAGCGCAGGCTAGGTCTCATGTGACTTTGGGACAGCGACGTGTCTTATCTGCAGTAACAATCCTTGAAGGCGCCTCTGGGACGGGGCTCTGCGATACCGCGCCAGCATGCCTGGCATTGCGGGCTTCCCCCTGCGCCCTGTCTGTCCAGGCGCTGACACAAGCTCATGGCTCAAGCATGTGAGGGCCCGGGGATCGGTTACAGCGGGCGAG
>NW_010411845.1:0-3309 GCF_000710305.1 Buceros rhinoceros silvestris | reverse complement strand
CGGGGCCACCCCGGGCGTTCCGCGGGGGAGCCGTAATTAGCCGCAGAGCGAAGGTGTTTGGTACGTACGCCCGAAGCGGAGGCTTGGCAGTGCAGACTTTGGTCTTTCACCACACGTGTCGTTAGTGCAGAGTAAACCTGGCAGGTCAGACAGGGATCCCGGCAGCGGCAGGAGCAGTGATTCTGGAACGGCACAGAAGGGCTCAGACCCCGGGCGTAGCTGAGTCCTTCAGAGGCACGTGAGTAGAAACAGCTGCCTCAGCCTTCTGACAGAAAAATTGCTAGGCTACTGTTCTCTTCTGAGAGGAGAATATTTAGGTGAAAATAAGGGTTTGCTGAAATTAATATAACTTTAAATTGTGCTTTGATTACGTTTATTTGAAAGCAGAGGGTAAAACTTGCTTTTTTTTCTGATGGAATTGCTTAAAGTGAAGAGAAAGGAGAGGAGAAGGGTGAAAGAGGAAAACACTTTAATGCTTATAAAAACATGTTTACTTTTAGCATAAGGCACTTGAACTAGACGACAGTATCACCTGAATTTGGTGGGTTTGTGAGGTTTTCTTGTAGGCTGTTGGTTTTTTGTTTTGGGTTTTTTTTTTCAAATTATTAATTTGAAATGGTCCTGTTTTGATTCTAAGCTGTTTGGGTTAATTTTTAGTTTAACACCCCCCCACACACACACCTGCAAGAGAAGTTGTTACTTTGGTCTGTTCTAATGTGTCTTGGATTTTGCTTCTGTGTAACTGTTGTTTTGTAATATAAAAATACGTGACAGGGGATGCTTCTGAGTTGGGCGAAGGATTTAGTGGTTCAGCCCATGTCAAGTGTGCTTGAGAACGCAGGATTGTTCAGCTGTTCCTGCAGTCACCGGAAACTGTTTTCCTTAGGGTAGAAAAAACCCTGAGGAAAAAAACGCCAGGCTGGTGACAAGCCAAATGCTCCCACTCCGTTTTCTGTAATCCTGCTCCCATTCGGTGGTGGATGGACATTCACCGTGGAGGTGACACGTGCGGACCAGCTGTGGGTTGTCACATCCTTGGGCAATGCCAGGCTGATGGCTTAGCCCTGCAGGCAAACCTTTTCTAAGCGAGAGAAACAGAATGGGCTTCCTCCTGCGGCAGATTCTGCCACCCGCTTTGGAAGAGTGGATTTCCTTAGATTCATTTCCTTTACGGGCAGCTCAGGCTGTGCTAAAAGGCACTTTCTGTGCTGAAATAAGAATATCTACATCCAGGGTTTGTACTGATATATGTGCGTTTAAATTTATGCCTTAATCACCATGGGGAACAGTGTGATTTCTTAAATGAGTTCCAGTTTTACGGTGTGACAGGGTTGGGAATGTGAAGGGATTAGGCAGGCCGTGTTTCTAGTGCCTCAAACGGGAATGTCAGAGGTCTGTGTTCTATTTCTAGTTTTGCTACAGCTTTGCTGCATGTCTGTAGGAAAATCATTTGTGTAGGATAAACTATACTTTGCCACCTTGTGATACCTGGGATGTTAAAGGGGAGTTGGATACGGGAGGAGAAGGTCAAGTGTCATATCCTGTACCTACGCCATCCTGCGGCGTGTCGTGGTGAGGACACGGTCAGCAATGAGCACTGTGCAGAAGCTGGCCATTGTTTTCAGCTGCTCACTGCCAGGAGTCCTGGAGAGCCACGTGGAGGAGATGGCCCCGGCACGGGCTGGTTGAGGAGTAGACACGGCATGTTCTGTGAGAAAACGCAGAAGGTTGTCTCCTCTGCAGGGCTTGCCTCCGAGGGCCTGAAACTCTGCCCTGGTCCAAAACCCACGGCAGCAGACTCCCCATCCCGCCGGTTTGAGTGAATTCTGGTGCAAATCCGAAGCGACTGCAATGGTCCTGACTCATCGTATTGCGATGTTGTTTGGGCACCTGCCCCAGGAGCGTCAGCATAAAGAGTGTGTCAGAGAACGCAGCTGATGTTCGCTATCTCTTTAGATCATGAACGTGCAGCTTCTTTGTCTGAAGGAGTCCCGGAGGGATGTCCATCCCCAGTTCAGCCTGCTTCCACTGGCCAGCGCAGGGAAACCACCGCCTGATTAGAGAAAACGGTTCAGGCTCTGCGCTCGCAAATGGAGTCCAGCAAAGGCAGGGCGGGCCAGCCTTCCTGCGCGGAATCCCCTCGGGGATGTGGTATCGAGGGAGTGCCCGTGTTTGTGCCTGGGAACGGCATTTTTATCTCAGATGAGTTTTCAGTGTGTGAAGGCTGTCTTTTATTATCTGAACCCCTTGTGCTTGGATCGTCGAGTGTACGATCTCTTTAGGGCATCTGCTAGGTGTGACTGTTGGGCGAACGGCAGTGAGAGAGATCTGCAGAAGTCACGAGAGGGGAAGGCAGTCTGAGATAACCTGAAGGGATAGACATGGAGAGGCCAGCACATCAGAGGGATCACTGGGGCGTCCTAACACAATTTTGAACAGTTTTGTGTTCTGTCTTCAAAAACAAGGCTGTAGGCAGGCTCGGATGTCTGAATGGTTCCCTGGTGTGGACAATAAGCTTGCTGGTTTGAGCTCTGCAGAACGAGGGTCTAAGTTAAAAGATCAGCAAAAGGGATGAGAATTTTCTGGGTTTTTTTGAGACAGTATTGAATGGATTCTGTGCACCTGAAGAAGTAGGTGTGTTCTCTGGAGAATGCCGGGAGATGAGTAAACTCGTCAGTCGAACATCAAGTGGTGGCTGAGTTCCCAGAGGCATCTTGTGTGGGTTCCCTATTCTCAAAGCATGTTTTTAACTTTGCTTTTCTGAATGACAGACTCTCGTAGAACAATGCTTTTCTTTGGGGCGTGTTTGGATTAATGTGATTTATAAGCCGCACACCTCGGATTCTGACGAAGGGAGTGGTCAGCTTGTGGGGTTTACAGTCTCTGGGCAAGCCTCAGCAGAATCTCCTAACACGTGGGCATTGCCCTGCTTGTGACTGAGGCCAGATGAAGTCCCGAGAGCACGCAGTTCAGGATGAGCAGAAGATTGGGGCTTTTCAGCAAGGCCTGGCTTCACCGAAGTCTGGGGGTGCTGAACTCGGTTTTGCATCAACGCTTCAGAAAATCCTGCTGTGAACAGTTGCAAGCAACATGATATAAATTGAGCGTGGAGCAGTAGCTCTGAGAGGTCCTCGGTCTTGTAAGCGCTGCCGAAGGGTTTCGGGACTGCAGTTTCAAGCGCTGAGCAGTGCTGGTCAGGGAGCTTTCTCCGGGATTTATGACAGGTTGCTCGAGGAGCTGTGTTTGCTTACAAGGCAAAAACCCGTATTTTTGTGCCAGGCACGAAGGTGGAAGCCACCGCGGGGCTGC
>NW_010411844.1:20131-21381 GCF_000710305.1 Buceros rhinoceros silvestris | reverse complement strand
GCTGTGGTGGGGCAGGGAGGCGGGCATCCTCCTCCCTCCCTGGTTTCCCTTCCCAGGCACCTGCACACCACGGCAGGAGCTGGGGAGGAGGACTGGGGTGCCTGAGGTGCCGGGCTGACCTGGTTTGGTTCCCAGAAGCCCACAGGAGCTCATCCCTGAGAGCGCCTTGGTGGTGGCAGCCACACGTGGTGCACACATCCCCTGCCCTGTGCCCCTGCCATGGTCCGGCCTGGAACCAAGTGCAAGAGCGTCTGCCCAGGCTGGGGGTTTACCCGTGGGGAGCTGTGGCCGAGCACGAGCCGGGGGGGCACAGACAAGGCCAGCAACCCCTTGCCAAGCCCTCGGAGACGTGCTAAATATTTAGTGCTATCTCATCAGCCCTGGGAAGGAGCCATGGAAGGGAAAGTGCAGAGAAGCGGGAGGTTTTGGAGGCTTTACCGAGTCGTGGAGAAAGGATTTGGGGATTTTGTGATCAGTTCTATGCCTGAGGACTCGAAACTTCCAGCCTGGCAATACCCGGCAGCCTCCCCAACAGTCCTTGAGTTCAAAGGCAATTTGTCTGCATAAAATTGGAGCAACCATTAAATAAGGACCTTTGATACTACGGTGAGTGGCAAAGCACAGAAATGAGATGCACTGAGCCTCAGCCCGGTAGGACTTTCCAGAGCAAGGAACCTGCATAATGCAGAGCTGAGATTAATCCCATGTTGAGGTTTGTTGTGCTTTGGATAGCAAACATCGGCGTGCGAGCACGGCCCCGAGGGCCCCGGGGCCTCGTTTGCCATTGCTCTGCAGTCATTTATCCCCATGCAAAGGGAATATAAAGTGTCACTCTTCCGGCTCTGCCGGCAGTTGACATCCTCTTAGCTCTGCCGCAGCACGGGGAAGTGATGGCAAGAGGATGAGGATGAGGATGGGGAGGACCGGCCCTCCTGGCCACTGGCCCCTCTGCCCATCCATGCTCCGTCCCGCTCGCTCAAGGCAGCTTTTCTGGAGGAATTTTTCCCCTCTTCAAAGCACTGCAGAAGCCCAAGCCTGAGGTCAGACACTGAATCTGGAGCTGAGAAACAGTCCTAAAATGTGGAGCAGAAATGTTGCTACAAGGAAAAATCCCAAGTGTCCTCATCCTCTTCCCTGGGAACAGACATGAGCTTCCCGGGTGCCAAGGGGCAGCACGGTGCTGGGGGTAGGGTCCGGCTGGGAGCGGGATGCAACGCCGGCAGCAGCGGCTGCCCCTTGACCCAGCCCCC
>NW_010411844.1:0-20055 GCF_000710305.1 Buceros rhinoceros silvestris | reverse complement strand
ACGCCGGGCACCGGCGGCTGCCCTTGCCCGCAGCTCCCAGCACCGTCCCAACTGGAACCTCCGCGCTGGGGGCAGGCGGAACTGGAACTTGGCCCTGCTGCTCCGAGCAGCCCCGATGTTCTGTGGCAGGGCCATCACAGCTCGCGGGGAAACTCCCTTCTCCAGCAACCCGGAATGTGCCAGAAGGAACCAAGTTTTACAGCCCCGTCACAAGGAGTATGAGCATCTCTGGGGTGGTGGGCAGAGCCTGGCTGGTAATGGCACTGACGCCACCTCAGGGGGCAGCCGGGGAGTTAGAAAGCACCAGTGCAGGAGATTTTGATTCTTTCTGCTCTTTTTCTGTCTCTCTCCCTGGCTCTGACGTGGGACATCGTGACGCGTCATTTCTGTCCTCTGGCCTTGGCGGTCTGGCGGCGCTGGGCGTTTCCCAGTCAGCTTCTCCTCTGGAATCAAACCAAACTCACCAAATCGGCAACCTTTCCAATAATAAGGATTTTTTTTTTTCAATAAGCACATTCTGATCAAGAAACTATTGAAACATTTCTGTAAAGTTGGATTATTTTGTTTTAATGTTGTCGAAACGCTCACGGCACTGAAGGAAAACCATTCCACGTTGGTAACTCCAGGGCAGGGCTGTGCCTGTGATGGGCGACCTGTGCCTTTATTCTAATCTGGGAGGAGGAAAGTGGTGGGATTTGACTGGAAATGAGATTGATGCAATAGTGGCCAAAGCACTTTTTCCTGAAGCTTTCAGAGAACTCAAATGTCATGGATCCTGTCCCCTCCCCAAGGGAGAGAGGCTGGTGGCACAGCATGGTGCACACCGCAGATGGGCTCTCCCCCTCCCAGGGACTCTGAGCCACAGACCATTTTTTGCCAGTGCCTTTCGTCCTGTGATCCCCTGCTTTCCCCAAACCCACAGAGGGAGCCCAGGCAGAGCCAGGGAGGAGTGTAAATGTTTAAGGAGTGCGTTCACCTGAACAGGAGCAATTTTGTTGGTAACAGGGATTTCTGGGTGGCTTCACTTCAGAAGCAGCGTAACGTGCATGGCATTACCGCTCAAAGCAAGTCCAACAAGCATGTAATTAACTACCTCGAAGATTAATGTCACTGCTACTGAGATACAGAAGAGCTTTTTGCATGTCCCAGGTGATTAGATTTGGAGTTCAGAGATCAGCCACCAAAGAGGGGGAAGCCGCTGAGCCTCCCCGAGGGCTCTGGGTTGGGGACTGGAGTAGCACCAGAGTTTCTGTCTCATCAGCTGCAGCTGCCTACTGTCCTGGGGGGCGAAACAAAACGGGCACAAAGCAAAATAACCACCCCGAATGCCCCCAACTTCATTTAGAGAATCCCTGGAGCTGGTGTCCAGGTACACCCATCCGTCAGGCAGCCCTCCTGTGCACTCCCACCCATCAGGAGGAGCTCAACTGGAACATTTTTATCGATCTTGGCTCTTTTCTTTGGGCTCTCTGTGTTCCTCACAGACATTTCCATTCCGCCCGGGCTCCCCGGGCTGTTTCCCGGGGCACAGGCACTAGTCTGACCTTGTGGTGATGTCAGCTTCGGGCTGGGATTTTATGGGACCAAAGGGGCTTCTAGGAGCAGGTGCTGGATGTGGGGGGGGGCCACTGGGGGCAAATTGCAGTGCCAGCCCCGAGGAAGTCAGGGAAGTCTTGATGCTCCTTTTCCCCACAGCCACCCAAAAGCCTGTTGCCCTGTGCTGGTAGGAGCCCTCCTCCCCTGAGCTCACTCTGGGAACACCTTCAAAAAAAAAAAAATCACAGGTCTGTTATCAGGTTCAGGCTCTGCCTCGCAGACCATTGCCAAAGGGGCTTTGGTTCCCCTCAGGCATTTTGTTCCTCACAGAAGCTGTTGCTTTCCCTCCTCCACGCTGAGCCAAAGAAACTTGCAGAACTAGCTGGTGCCACGGGCGAGACCGCTGGCGCAGGCATCCATGTGCCCACGGTACCGTGTCTGGCCTCTCTGACATTCTGCTGACCCTGCTGTGCTCCCCGAGCATCCCGGGGACGATTCAGGAAAGGCTTTTGGTCCCTCTTCCTCAGCTCCTTTCTTGGGGGGGAGAAAGTTCCCCGAATGTCTGAACCCAGGCTGAAAAGGCACCTCCAGCTGCCTGCAGCAGATTTGGGGGTTCAGGTGTTTCCACACCCATCTCTAACCCCTACTCTAACCAGCCCAGCAGCAATGCAGACCTGGGTGCTATTCTGCATCTGCATCTGTGTGCCTCAGTTTCCCCACCTCCAAAATCAGGGTATTACCAGTGATCCCCCGAGCAAGGCGGCATCATTGCTTCATGCTGGAGGTCAGCTCCAGGCTGCCCCAAAGGCTGTCCCCCGTCCAGGGCTGCAGGCAGGCTCCTTGGGGAGGAGGCGATGGCACAGTTACAGGTAATTTGCTCAGAGCCCCCAGAGTCAGTGGGTTCAGTGCCATGCTTGCCGGGCGGTACCTGCTCAGAGACGAGCCAAGCAGCAGCGGAGCGCATTAGCACTCAGCACATTCTACTGCTTGTTCCGCTCTCCTTCCCTTCCCAGAATCAAATTAAATCTCTTTTATTAGTTCCCTTTTTGTACACAACTCCTTGCACAATTAGTGAATAATTTTCAAGAGCACAAACTAATTGCCTTGCTCCGTCCTCGCCCTGCAAAGCTCTTTGCTTTCATTTCGCTTTCACTTAATTTTTATTAGGATCAAGAGAGAGGAGAAACTCAACCGAACCGCCACTAACAACAGCAAGATGCGAGCTCGGTGCTCTGACATGGAGCTGGAGCCTGGCGAAGGCTTGAAGAGCACCCGCGGGGTGCTTTTCCCATAGCGACCAGACCTGTGCTCCTGGTGTCCCAGTGCCAACCAGTGCTGCCATGGGACAGCTGGGACCTGCTGGCATCTCCTTGTGCTAAGATGCCAAGTCCTCTATTTTTATCAGCTCTCCAGGACTTTGCTTTGCTTCACTTCGTTGATTTTACTGCAAGTCAGTGATTTTGGCTGCTTAACCCAGTCAGCCGGACTGCCTCAGCAGGTCACGCTCAGAGCTGGGGTGGGGACACCAGTCCTGGGTGGGCTTGGGGCAGCGAAGCCCCTCACCCTCCCTCCCACTCCCCACCCTTTGCAGCACATGCTGGCTGTATTTATGAGCAAGATATTTGCTTATTAACCATCACTTGAGCCACTGCGATTTCAGCACAGGTTCTAAACGAGGGGTCGATGCTGCCTGTTCCCTCTGATAGATTTCTGAAGCTCCGGGGACCCAATCAATTGAAGGCGACATAAATCACACTAATTAAACTATCCCGAAAGCCCATTCCGCAGCCTTCGGGGCCAGCCGCGGCGCGCGGATGACCCCTTGGCAGGCCGAGCGCTGCCTGCCGGTTCCCGCAGGCTCCTCGTCGCAGACTTTGGGATAATTGATTTCGTGGTCCTTTCCTTTATGGATGTCAAAGCCCTCAGAGCAACGTCAGCGGGGTCAGCGGCAGCGAGGGCGGGTTTAATGAGCTGCTCTTCTCTCCGCGGCGCTGGCAGAGCCCTGGCTGGAGCGTACAGGTGTTTGTGGGCTGCACTTGGCAGCAAACAGCGGGACCTGCCTGGTTTTCCCAAGCCTCGGTGCTGTTTGCCCGGGATCCTGCCTCCTGCTCCTTAAACACCGGGGGCCAGGCATGAACCGAGCGTTTTGGGGGGATCTAACAGACATCAGAAAGACAAATTAATGGCTGAGTGGGAACACCGTTTCCCAAGGTGTTCCGGAGGGCAGCGGTGCTTTGCCGGGCTGGTTCCCGCTGGGGCTGCTGGCAGAGGTGTACCCCCCGCATCCATTTGAAAGCGGCAGCATCCCTGGTCCCCCGCTCATGAATATTCAGGCAGCGGCTGCTGTGCTTTATCCCGTGCTGTGCAATTATCATTTTAAAGGCTCTCAAATGCTTATCAGACTGGAGCATGATTTAAGGAAGCGGTTGAGCTGGTGCCTGGTGCCTGCGGGGGCTTTAGCTGAGCGGGGGTTTTAGCTGAGCTGGGCGGTGGGCAGGCGTGAGCATCCTCCTGCTTGGGGCTCCGCTGTCCTCGTGTGTGTGATGCTGCCGGGCTGGTTTTGGGGGATCGTGGGGTGGGATTATCCTGCTGTCCCTTGCTCTCCTCCTCCCTGGAAGGCTGTCAGGCCTCGCCGCTTACCCCCTGTAATGAGCTTTGGAATCCACCGGCAAAAGGCTGGGACAAATCCAAGGCTGTTGAGGATATCACACCGGCTGAAGCCGTGCGTGGCTCAGCCTGCAGTGCCCGAGAGCAGCACACCTTGGGGAGACCTCCTGGAGCTGTTACTACTGCTCTGCCTTCGTGTACTGGGGAATATATAGTAAAAATTACTTTGCATGCAGATTCCCACATGTGCATCAGGTTTCTTTAGCCTTATTCAAATTGATTTAAATGACAGAGCAGCAGAGAGATGCTGCGCAGAGGGGCCTGGCGCAGGAGAAATGTGTGTTTCCGTCAGATGTCTTGATGCGCTGCAGGTGCTAAACGCAGACAGCATCACCTTAAAGTCGCTCCTCCGAGCCGTGGGCCCTGGCTTATGTAGCCTGGCATCTCGGAGACCTTTTGCAAGGCAAAAATAAATAAGGGAGCATCGTTTGTTTAATTGTTAATAGCTCCCTGATAAAAGAGAGTTGCCGTTCACACAGGGAAGAGGGACGCTGACAGCGCTGGAGAGAGCATGTGGCATCCCAGCTTGGATCGCTTTTGAGAAGTGCTGAGCATCCAAAGCCAGGGCTGGTGAAGGAACGGGAAATGAGAACATGATTTTGCAAAAGCTACTGATGTTTCTGAATGGTTTTGCATTGGGCCCTTTCCAGTGCTGACTGGGAATATCTCCTCGCCCGCCGCCCGCCCCCGCTCCGCGTGGCATATGCTGCTCGACATATGCCGCGGGTTTTCACTGAAAGCCGGGAGCTACGTGAACGCGTTCGCAGGCTCCGGTAACCAGAACCCAGTCGGTATTCCAGTTTTTCTGTTTTCCCTGGAAATAAGTATTTCCCACAGAAACCTGTGGAATCATTGTCCTACTGGGAATCTCTGTGCGGAAACCCAGGTTAAATGGGATTGCTGAACCTTGTGGCCAGTCCCAAGCCCCACCGCACACGCGTGGAAGGCTTCATGCCGCAGATTCACCCAGGTTCCTGTTATAAAAGGGCTAACCTGTCGCTCTGGACTCATCCTGCAGCAGGTGGAGAAGAAGGGCCACTTCCAGAGGACTTGGGGACCTCCTGGGCCACCGCGAAGGTCCCACCTCCTCCCTCTGTGCACCAGGGGCTGAGGAGAGTGGTTTGGCAGAGCAGGTTTGGGTCTGTTGATGTAACTCTCAGTGTGGTGGGAAGGAAGTTCGCGGTGGACTGTCTGCTGGCTCAGATTCGTCTTCTTCCCCCTTCCCTCGCCCATCTTGGGTTGTCTCCAGCTGTATTGTGAGGGGATTTGCTCCTGCCAAGAGAGCTGGATGTTACAAGTGTCCTTTGAACGTGCAATCAGAGCAGGCGACTCCTCCTTCCCTCCCTTCCCGGGCATCTGACTTGGGATCTTGTCGATGATTAAGCTCAGTGTCTCATAAATTATGTTTCACCAAACTGCTACATTAATAAGGGGCTGCGTGTTCTTGGAGGATCATTAATTATAGATACATTTATATTTCCCCTGCAAAAACTGCCCGCGCTCCTCACTGGGTTCATTGTGCAGCCACGTCAGGCGCCGAGCGGTGCGAGAGGGACAAGGATGGGCTCGGAGCTGAGCAGAGTAGGAAGGGAACCCTTCAACATCCCGGCATAAAGGCTGATTTTTGAGGGGGCTCGGAGCCCTGCCCAGCTTCACACCCACCCGTGTGATGACCTGTGGGTTACGCCCCAGCCTCAGCTCTCCAGGACAGGTGGAGAGCAATGCCTGGCTCTTCTCCAGGGTTATAACAGAGGGTGCTGGAGCAGCTTGGGGGGCTGCAGGGACCCTCCCGGAGGGACTCGGCTCCAGGACCAGCCTCCCAAACAGATGCCCTGGTCCCGCATCACCTCACCCTGCAGCAGCTCTTTGCGGTAGGGAGAGCAGGGTCTGACTGTCCGGTTCCTATCACCGCGACACCTCCCACAGCCAAACTGCCCGGTAGGGTTATGTTAGCGTTATCGAGTCGTTACCAACAATGGCTTAGGCCCCGCCGAAGGTTTAGGCTGCACTCCCTGCACTTTAGAGAGCATCCAAGAAGGGTGGGCCATCGATGAAGAGCCTTTCCATTGACATGACGGGGCCATGCTGGGTGGGACGCGCAGCGTGCCATGGGGAAGATGCTTCCCCATGCCCCAGCAGCAGGGCTGGGGCTGGCAGAGGAGACACCTCCATCCCCAGCAGCATGGCACGAGCGACACCCAGAGCAAGAGATTTCCCTGGAGCCGGTGGGGAAGGGACACGTTTACCGAGAGATGATAAATTCCCTATTTGCAGATTTATTACAAGAACTTGAAGGGGCGGAAAACTGGATTGTAGGATGTTGTGAGGGGCTTTTTCTGTGAAAGCTGTTAAACTTTTATGCTTTGCAGTGATGGTAAATGAATTCCGCCCTGCAGCTTAAAGAGTCCCTGATTAAACAGTCCCCTACTTAAATAGCCCCGTTTCAGCAGCTCTGAGGAGAGGCTGAGAGGGTCTGTCTGGCAGCTTATGCCCACTGGTGTGAGAATCCCTTTAAAGAGGTGGCTCAGGGCCTTTCCCAAACCAATCCCGGCCTTGCATCACAAGTGTCATGAGAGCTCTGGGGCTCGGGGAGAAGGCGCTGGTGAATCAAAGTCAGCCTGGGCTCCCAGACCCTGAGGAGCGGGTCTGCTCCAGGGATGGCCCCTCCTGACCTCCCCTCAGCACACACACACAGCGAATCCACCTTCTTCCCCAATTCTCATCAAAGATTTAGCTGCGAAGAGACAATGATATTTGCCGTGAGCTCACCGGGGCTCAGCAGAACACGTTACAGTACACTTCCCTGAGCGTTCAGAAGCCCTATAAATATTTCAAGCTAAACTATCATCACCCAAATAAATGAGCAAGCTCCACCAGCTCTCGGTTTGTGCATGCTTCCTCCCTGCCTTAACTCGACCAGGAGTGCAGTGGGATGCTGCTTTGATGAAGCTTCTGGCGCAGGGACGGGCTCCTTCTGTCTCTACGGGTGCTGTCAGAGCGGGGTGAGCTCATCGCTGCTGAGGAGCACGGCTGGGCTGAGCGCCGGGCTGCTCCGGGAGCTTTGGGATGCAGCAGGCATCTGCAGGCTGGGAAGCACCTGGAGGAGTGCTGGAGGAAGCAGCCAAAAATTCCTGCAGAGATGGGGGTTAGCAGAGCCCCCGCAGTTCCCCGCCCTTCTCTGGGACTCCGTGGTGTCACTTTGGCTTCCCCTTTCGACAGATGACAGCAGAGGTGTCTTTATGAAATGTGCCACACCATGCTCAAGACAGTGCTTGAAGATATTAAGCTAATATTTTCTGCCCATATTGCAGCTTCTGCTGAACAACTAGTCACCCCTGACCAACGGGCTGCAGGAGCCTGGCTAGAGCCCTGACAGCATCCGTGTCCCCAGGCAGCCGGAGGGGCTGAAAGGGTGGTCAGATAGTAGAAAAATCTGTCCTGAGGTAGAGCTAAATATTTGTATGGGGAAAACCTGTAGATCATAGAGATGATAGAGAACTGGCAAGGCTTAGCGAACCCTGGTGCAGAGCTCAGCTGTTTGTCAGCAGCAAAATGAATATATTGATAACTCCTCTTTGCAAAAGTGTCTATAAACTACAGTTGCTTGATGCTGCTGATAGAGCTGGAGGTGATGCGACCAGCGCTTTAAACCTGGCACCTGAGTCACAGGCATCCTGTTTTAGTCCCAGCTGAGATAACGCACAACCCCAACCCAGGAGCAAATGCTGCTCTTCCCTGAGGCAAGGGAGCGGGTTTGAGGTCTCTGGTGACCCCTGCAACAGGGTCTAGCGGGGGGACACGGTTATTCCTGCCGCATCCATGCCTTGGATATAAGCAGGGCAGGACTTTGGGGACAGAACAGCTCTGCTGGGTGGTTTTGGCCAAGGAACCACAGGCCCTTCACTCTAGTCTTTCCCCACCTCATTTTTGTCTTGTCTGTCTAGATGACAAGGTGCTAGTGCTCCTCTGCAGTGCACATACTTGGGATGTACCGAGCCACGTGCTTGGGACTGTGGGGCCCTTCGTGGGGTGGTTATTGGAAGAGAAATACCTCAGCTGACCTCGGTGAATGGTTAAAATCCTGTGGGAAATAGAGGGGACTGCAAACTTCTACTCTCTTTACCCAACAAATAAAAAGGTAAATAAAAATCTCATTAGCCCTCTTTCTTCGCACTGATTCAAACCACCCCTTGAAGTCATGCCTCTCTTCCCAGCCACTGGTCCCACCTGGTTATCCTGTTCCGAACAAGCTGTGGAACCTGTGCAGCATCAGCACCCTCCACGGAAACTCCTGCTTCATGGAAACTTTATTTTCCACCCCAAACCCAGCAGGGAGCGGCTTCTCCCAGTTTCTGCAGGTGCTGGGCTGGCCCTGGAGCTGCCCAGCGCCGTTACGGTACCACCGAGACTGTTTAATATCGAGTGATTTCCTGCTCCACGCAACACTTAATGTCAATTATTGCATGCGGCGCAGGCAGTTTTTCAATTAACTGCCCTATATAATTTTATGTTTCCAGTCTCCTTGTACTTGGTTTGTACATAAACCTTACGAAATGATGGTCCAGGCAGGCAGGAGCCATGAATTTAGTTTTAAGAGGACATGGCTGGGAGCCACAAAATCTGGATTTTGTTTTCCGCTGTTGCCCAGGGGCTCTCACGGGTTTTGCCCCGGGCAGTCAGGCCCCTCCAGGGCAACAGGTCTGCCTCTGAAGGAGCCGCATCTGGATTTCCATATCCATGCTCAAAAACACCTCTGCAGCCCCTTTCTGGGGTAAATAGGGTGGGTTTGGCCCCATTGCTGTGCGAGGGCTTTGATAGGATGGGGATGCCCGGAGAAGGTGGGCAGGCAGCTCGGTTTGGGCAGGAATTGCTGCCATTAATGATTTCCACACTCTCTCGCGATGTGAACCGAGCCCAGCTTGCGACCGTTTGCCAATACCTTCGGTAAAGCCAAGCACTGGCTCGTACATATATATTTACTCTAATAAAACCAAAGAGCTCTTTTTTTGTTTAAAAAAGAGGGTTCCTGGTAAAGACAGGAGTAAGATCTGTGCTCTGCCTGTCGGCTTGATAGATGTGCCATTGTCCGAGCCAGACCACTCAGCTTCCCCTTGTGCTTAAACTAATCCCCGTGTCCATCAATCATGGGGGGAAAAGGCCCAGACACTCATATATTACAGCCCCGTTAAATATGCACAGCAAAGGTGGCTTCTCCTTACGGCAGAGGTGGAAGGGGAAAGGCAGGACGAAAACCCTTGTCCATCCCAGTGCCCTGTATCTTATGGTCAGGACGTCTCTGCCCCTGCTTACCAGCACTAACAGAGGGTGTGAAGTAAATAACCGATTGCTCTGACCCAACTGTCCCGAGCAGGAGCCTACCCCTGTGTCCTGTGGTACTTAAGGCTCCATAAATAAGTACTTAGTAAACTGGTATTTATTTAGTGTACAATAATTCTGTTGATAGGTGCAGTTAATTAAAAATGCCTTTGAAATCAGTTCTCTAGGGAGACTATTTTATACTATCCGAGGGGGGACAGTTCTTTCTTTTCCCCCTCTTTTCTCTGTCCATCCCTGCTGTTGATTTTATCTCTTCCCTGGAATCCTGGTGCTGTTTGCAGCTGAGTGCCCACGGTCTGGCTATTCCCCCTGGCAGGCGAGCACGGGCAGGGGCTTGTCTCTACCCTCCACTCAGCTCCTGGGATTTGAACACTTTCCCCTGTGGAAAACCAAGGCAGAGCCAGTTTGCATCCCCAGGGTGATGGATCCCACTGGAGGAAGGGGCTGATGGGGACAGCAGGACACCGCTGCCCTTGGCCACCAAAGGCTCTCCTGGAAGGGAAGCAGCGGCTGGCCCTTTCCCTGCATCCCTGTTCCTCGCTGTGTTTGGGATGCTGGTGAATTGTCCCTAACGTGGACAGCTCGCTGTGGCCACCCCTTCCCCGGCACAGAGCGAGGTGATTAAAAGTTAATATCAGATTGTGGCTGGGGGCTGGTAAGCTGGCTGTAATTACTCGGATGTGGGGATATTAAGGACCAGTGTAATTATAATTCCGAGGTAATCGGGAGAAGGCGCTCGAGCAGGTTTTGTGCTAATGTTGGGTTTTACATCTCACGCCGCGGCATTAACCAGAGTGGTCCCCGCTGCCTTGCTCCAGGCTCTCCCCAGCCCCGTGCCACCCCAGTCCCATCACTGCCCCATCCCACAGCCCTTCTCTCCAGCTGCCTCCACCTCACCTCTCCAGCCATCTGGGATGCAGAAAGCAGCCTCAGTGCCAACAGCCAGGATGGGCTGTTTGTGCTTGGCAAAGGCTTGCTGCAGTGGGGCGAAAAAAATAGCAAATAAAAAGCATCTAATTGATTATTTAAATTTTTTTTTTTTTTTTACTAATGGAAGAGGAGCCCTTAGGAACGGGAGATGTTTGTGGCCAGTCTCCAGTCAGTGTGCCCGAGCTTCCAAGGGACTGTGGGGACTGCAGTCAGTGAGCTGGAGGACAGACCTCCCCCCAGGGCCTGGATAGTCCCTTCTCCACTGGTCAGACTGGGAGAACTGGGAAGGCAGCTTATACCAGCTGAGTGATTGCCAAAGCTGGGCCAGGGACAACCCTTCCCCTTGGGCTTTGGACGGAGGGTGCTGGTGTTCCCCCAAAGCCCATGGCATGCAGATGGTAAAGGGGAATCCTGGGAGGGGACAGCAGGGGCCAAAGAGGTGGAACAAACCAGGACAAACCCTCTGAGCTGCTGCCTCTGCTCCCCCATCCCTGGGCGAGCCAGGATTAGTGACTTCGCAGCCTCCGCAGCCAAAGCATCTTGTCTCAGCCTGAAGATAAAGCGCAAAGGCAGCGAGGGGAAGAGGAAACCTCTCTCCAGGCAGCCAAGATCTGCCGAGAGCCCCACTGAGCTGCAGAAGACAGGCCAAGCCGTCCTGCAACAACCCCGAGCTGCTTTTTGTCTGCTTGGGGTGGGTAGATTTGGGTTTGTTGTTTCCTAATGAGTTGTTTTGCATTTGTTTCCTCCTTTCAGCTCTGCAGCTGCCAGAGGAATGGATGCTGTGGGGAACAGAGCTGGGAAAGATGATTAGAAGTCATTTGAAGAGTAATTAGGTTTGATCCAGGACCCTCTGGGATCCCAGGTCTGCTCCTTCTGCTCCCAGCACATTTTATTGAAGATCGTGAAATGGTGCATGTCAAACCAAGGGAAGTTTCAGCACTTGTAGACGGTGCAGGCAGGAGAACCCTGGGCAGGGAGCACAGGCAGCTCTGCAGGAGGCGCAGCTGGGGACGTCGGTGCGGGACACCCACATGGGGGGGTCTGTCCTGTCCAAAAAGACAGAAATGGGGACATGTGGGGAAAACAGAGGGCCATGGAGCAGAATGGTGGGAGCTGCTACCCAGCTTGCAGCAGCGCTCACAAAGAAGCTGCCACGATGCTGCCAAACACAGCAAAGGGTCCTTCCAGCCCTGCCGGGAAGGAGACACGTGTCGGCACCACCACAAGCAAGGCATCCTCCTCTCCAGCCAGCTCTGCTCTGGGAAAAAGGCTGAGCAGGAGGGCAGGACCCTGACAGAAACAGGGACAGCCCCCCCGAGCCCCTGACACTAACCAAAGTGGGCAGCAGCAGGAAAAAGAGCCCAGCGCTGCTGTAAACATTTGTTTTAAGGCTGGTGGGGCTTGTTCCTGCAAACATCTTGCTTTCGCCGGGCGCATCGCTCTGCCTGGCTGTGTTAGCATCCCCTGCTCCTCTGCCAACACCAAGGAAGCGGCGCGCGGGGAAATGTTCCTGTTCCGTGGCTCTGTGACTGTGTTTTACCCCATCTGTCATAAGCCAGGATGCCTATACGGCATGTTTAGCTATTGTCTCTTCTGGAAGGTTTCCACGTCCTTGTTTATAAGGTCTCTCCAGCCCAGAACAACCCCCTTTGGAAGATCAGTAGCACAATCATCACTGGGCCATGAAATAAGACCCGAGGAAATGTGGCTGAGAATAATTTACCTACCACATGGCTGAACCTGCTGAGAAATAAACCTCCATCCTGCGGGAACGAGGCACAGTCTTCCCGATTGCTCTCTTAGATCACGAACCATCCCCCCCAGCAGCAGCTCCTGTATATTCGGTGCAGCCTCTTCATCCCGCACCGAGTATGATTCTTCATGATAGTCCCTAATGTCTTGTACACAGCCTGTCGGGTGGGATTGTTTCCCAGTCCCTTTTTATTTCCCCATCTCCTCTTGTTTATATCAGGTGTCGTCTGCTGCATCCCAGTGGTTTTCCCCTGGGATTTCCATCATGCCTGAGCATGGAGCCTTGGAGCACGGAGCCTGGACCCCATCGCCAGGCTGAGATGGAGAGGGGGAGATACCAACAGGGGAACCATCTCAAGAAGGCCAAGCAGCCCCTCCAAAAAAAAAAGAAATGTAACAGAAGAGACGCTTGGTTGGGTTTAGCATCACAATTCAGGATGAGTTTCCCGTGGGCCAGGCCTGACTCTCACACTGTAAACGGTCAGGGGGTGTAGGTGCAAAAAAATCTACCTTCTTCTCTTCCCCTGCGCTCAAGGGAGAAGAAGAGGACCAAAAAAATTGTTTGGGCTTTTTTTTTTCTTATTTTCCACTTTTTTTTATGTGAACACTTTCAAAGTTAATTTCAAAAAGCTGGGAACTCTTGATAGTTTTAATTAATCCACTGCCTAGGGAAATACAATTTGTGGAGCCAAAGCTTCTCGCTTTCCTCTGGATAGCTATCTCACCCCGGGTAACGCTGATGGTGCCAGCGTGACAGCGATTACAGCAGTGACTCGGTGACTTGATTTCATTTGACCATAAAAGCGCTGTGTGCCAGGTTCAGTGTAGGCTGGTGGGAGGGGGAGCGGGATTTGATGGGGATCAGATGGCAACCAGGCGGGAACAGCTCGGTCACCCAAACTTCAGCTGAAAACAAAGTCTTGAATGATTTTCTCCCCCAGTGACTGGCCAGGTTTAACACAATTTGTGTTAGAACGCGGGAAGAACACCGCAATGCATTTGAAATACACCACCAGATCTGGGTTGTTGGGTTTTTCCTGGTTTCATTCACTAATTAATTTTAATTAATTAAAAGTGATCCAGAAGCAGGGAAAATCATGCTGCGGTTTGACTTGCCACACGCCACAGGTCAGCAATCCCTGGCAGGGTAGCAACCCAGCCTTGACAGCCCCCTGTGCTGGAGGAGCCCCGATTTCAGCGCTGGGGATGTGACCCGAGCTGCTGATGCTTCCAAACCTGGTGAGCAGCAGCATCAGCCCAGCTCCTCAGCCGGGGATTGTGGTACCAGCCCCACCGTGCGGCACAGCCATGGGCAGGGCTCTGCAAACCAGCCTTGCCACCACGGGAGCGGCTCTTGACCTCCCAGACAGAAACTCGTTACTGTGTTGATTAAGTGTTTGCTAAGGCGAGAGAGAAGGGGAGGCAAAGAAAACCCCACTTGGGTGCACACAAGCCATTGCCAGCAGCGAGAAGCTGCCCGTGGAGGGCAGGGACGAGGGGACAGGGTGGCCCGACTAATGATGGGTGGAGGAGAACGTGGTCATGGAGCGCCCAAGGGGGCCGTTGCTTTTTCCAGCATCCCTGTCTCGCTGCCGTGCGGAGGTGAGCAGTTCAGCCCTATCGCTCCCCATAATCTCACATAAACACCGCGCTTTGTAGCCACTTAGCTGGGGCTGGCATTTGGAAGTGACATTTAAAGGTCACCGCCAATCTTCCTGCACAGAGAACATGGAGAGGGCGAGAGTGTTTGTGCGACGCCGTGATGGGACCAGGGCTGTGAGCAGCATCAGCAAAGACCTGCGCTGGGTCCCTGCCTCCCCACCCCTCGTACCCTCCTCCTCCTCCTCCTCCCACTCCATGCTGTGCATTTCTTTCTCTCTGCCCTGTCTCTCCTCCCAGACAACGACTTTTTTTCAGGAAGGAAACTGCTGCGCTGGGAGATTTCTGGCTGGTTCTGCGGGAGGGAGCGGTCACGGCACGGTGATGCGGTGTGTGATGCACCAGGTCCGCGCACTCGGGGCCAGCCAGGGCGATTCCCACTGGCTCGAGGGTTTTGGCAAAGCCGTGGTTTGCTGTCACGGTGCACACGACAGCCCTGACGTTGGCACTGCTGTCAGTCCTATTCTGTTGGTGTTCAGAGCCGCGCGTTTTTGCTAGTCGAACCCACTTCACAGCAAGTCCTTAAGTGGGGACATAATACACATTCGAAAGCATTGAAAATCACACTTGGCGCTTTCAGCTCCCAAAAATAAAAATAAAAAAGTCAATACAAATTAAGTAAGAAAGAAGAGACAGTCTGTTTCCATTCTTTAAAGCGGGTTTCCAGGCAATTATTCTCCTATCTCCCACATAAAATTAATAAGAATTCTGCTTGAACATTCAATAGGCTTTGGTTTTGCAGCGCATCTTTGAGGCAAAAGGAGGACAGAATGCTTAATTAGCTTCCTGCAGCCACTCCTGCTTCCACTCCGTGCAGGTCGCAGCGCCTGTAGGTCTGGGCACGGCTTGGCCCGACTGTCCCATGGGCAATCCATCCCCCAGCAAGGACGGGGCGGGGGAGCTTGTTTAATTACTAGGGCTAAGGGGTAGAAAGGGGAGCTGGGGCTGGGGAGCGTGATCAATCAGGCTGTCAATGCCCTCACACCGGTTCCCGCATCCACAGGCGTTAGGGGGGTTATGCCATTCCATGGCCCCAGCTCACGGGCTGGGAAGGGACTGCGGGTTTTGAGCGAGTGCTGCCAAAGCAGGAAGGTGTGTACACAGCTAACAATAATCAGCCGGCGCTAATGAAAGATATGCAAATGAAGTAAAGCTAGCAGGTGAGATCTCCGCTGCGTGCTCGGCTCTGCCACAGGAGGGACAGGCGGTGAACCAGCGGTACCGTGTTACAGATGGAGCTCACAAGCGTCTGTATTAACACACAAGGCTTGGCTGTTGGAAGGTTATTTTAAACTTCACTTGATCCTTTTTCCCTGCTCCTTTTCCCATTTTTTTTCCCCGGAGGTGTCTCTCTCTTCCCTGCATCTTCCAAACTTCTCCTCCTGGCCGTCCCCGGGAAAAGCTCCCTTTCCCACCCTGCTGCGCTCTCAGCAGCTTTTCTGCCTCCTCCAGAAACAGAAAAAATTGGATCCCGGCAAAGCAGGACCTCAGAAGTAACAGAGCGGGAGATAAATGGCTGTGTCCATGTGGAGAGAGACAAATAGAAGGGAAGATAAGGAGACTGGGTAGCAAACGGGGTGTGAGGCTGAAATCAAATTAAGAAATTCCTCACATATGTTTTGTTCCATCAAAACCTCAATTATGCAGCCTGTGTTTCCTATCTCAGCACCATAAATAAAGCATAGTTTGCAAAAAGGACAACAATAGTATTACACTAATGTTATTGCGGCCCATAAATAAAGGCGGCGAGCGATGCCACCGATAATCAGGAGGTCATTTCCAATGCAGCATCTCCGTGTTTCATGCTGTGGCACAAAGTCTGCAGCAACTGAGTGAGAGGGCCCGGCTCTGCGCCGGGAACCAGCGGCGGTTCTCTCTCATTTTAAAAGAGCTGGATTATCACTATGGATCTAATTAACTACCTGCTTTTGGCCACGTCTGAAGCTGAAGTAAATCAACATAATCCAATTGACACCGGTTGAAAGACGATGATCTACATCCACTACGCATCCATCCACCCATCCCCGTCCCTGCAGTTCATGTATATTCACGGAGCTGCGGCGAAATGTTTGTAAACACACGTATCCACATGTGCGTATCTGCTTATTTCTGTTTAATTCTATTTATACACACATATAGATGCATATATAATTTTCTCTCTTTAAAATATTAAAATAAATTACATCTTTTCACAGAATACAGACATTAATTCTGTTTCCAGGAGATTTGTCAAATCAGTGGTCTGTGTTTGCATAACAAGCTCTTTGGTTATGCTGCACTGCATATAAATTACCGCGTTGTCAGGCTCCAGATCAAAATCATTGGGTTTTAAGCAGAACCTCTCACATTGATTAAGATGTGCTTTACGTTATGTGCATCCATTACAGCTCAAGCAACTTCAGAAAAAGGCTGGATGTGGCCAAAGAGACTGTGGAAACACCACAAACATCATTAGTGCTTTACAGAGGGGACCTCCTCCCGCCCTGTGCCGTCTCCCCCAGGGCTGGCCAGGCAGGGATGGGTGCTGGAGGGTTGCTCCATCCTCAGACCCCTCTGGGGAGGGACAGGGGGCTGCTGCCTCCTTTTCTGGGTTGCAGAAGCCGCAGCCTGGCAGACAGCTCAGGCTCCTCATGTTATCACACACACCCGCACAAGTCTATTAAATGTACAAACCCCAGCCTGTTTCTCCTCCTTTAAAAGCTCCACTTATCTGCCACGGCAGTAAACGGCTCAGGGTTTATGAAGTGTAATCGGGAGGAGCAGTCCCCCCATCGACACAGGCAACAGTCATCTGCTCGTTTGGTTTAATGAGATAAAACCCTCTCCAGAAGTCAGGGCACCGGGCTCTGGAGCACTTTGCTTGCCTGTGACTTTCCTCAGTCCTGTTTGCCGGAACTCCCGGGGACCAGCCATGATTTGTCTGGGTTTGTCCTGATGCCTGAACACAAAGGGCAGCGAGCACCTGGCTGGGCTGGGACCCAAAATGAGGGGAGCTAAATCCCTCCACTGCTTTGGGTGATTGTGACAGCAATGATGGTCTGTACATTGGCTGCTTTTATTCCTGGAAGAGTCCCATTTTTTACTGGGAAAAAAAAAAAGATGTAAAGTGATGGATCAGAAATTCTTGCGGGATGGAGATGCTCTTTTCTGCTCAGCTCAGCTCAGCTCCATCCCACCTCCTCCCAGCCTCTGCAGCTCCTCTGCCAAGCCCATGGCTCCCTCAGAGCAGGGGGACATTTCTCTGAAGTGACAGACCTGCCCACGATCGAGCAGGCATGGGACAGAAACCTACCAGGTGCCCCAGTGGCTCCAGTGTTAAAAATCACCTTTCCCACTGAAAAAGCGAGCGCTGCTCCTCGCCAGGACTTGTCTGGCTGCAGCTTTCAGCCTTCCCAGAGGCTGCCAAGAAACGGGTCATTTCTAGCTGTATTTTTAGCTTGCTGGCACCTGCCCATGAGGAACGAAGGTGAGACTTGCCAGCTCACTTCACGCAAGACTATAGAGTAGCAGCAGATGGGACCCGTTCCTGGCTGCTGACAGGGATGTGAACAGCAGCTTATCTCCGTTGTGGGGGCCTGGGTGCTTCTTCTGTGTGTGCTGGTCTTATTTTGCCTTAGTTTGCACAGAGGCACCAGGGAGCCAGCTACAGTTTAATTGTATTTCTTTAATTTTACCAGCCAGAAGCCTTGAGGCAGAGCCACATGAAAGGAAATTATGATTCGGAAGAATTCCTCTTTTTGTTTACCTATTTAAACTGCATTTCCTTGGTGCTTTTCCCATCCGCAGCAGAGAAAGAAACCCACAGAAAAATGCAGCAAAATGAGTTTGAAAGCCCCCTACTGTGCTTGCACGGAGGAGAGGCAGGAACGTGGTGGTGTCCTGGGGACTCTCGTGCCATATGGCTATTTTTTTATTGGGGAAACTGGAGCTCCAGTAATCTTTGAGGTCAAATATGGAATCCAACAGGTCCATGTCTCTCGTGTGGTGAGAATTGCCTTGACCCAGGTGCAGGACCTTGCCCTTGGCCTTGTTGAACCTCATGAGGTTCACACAGACCTGCTTCTCCAGCTCGTCCAGGTACTACTTCAAGGAACATCTCCCAGTCCATAAATACTTCTACTGGAATGCAGGACAAAACATAATGTGCAGAAGATTGAATAGAAGATGTATTATGCTATTGCAGAGCAACCCTGTCTTCAGGAATTTACGGCTCCGATATTTCCCCTGTTAAAAGAGGTTCTGCTGGCTGATGGAGGAGTTCAATTCATCTTGTGTCTGTTGCAAACTATCAATATTATGGTTTGCCCGTTTAAAGGGGAATTGGGATCGAGTCTTTTGGCTATCTATAAGACAAATAATAAATACATGAAAAATCCTCGTGGCACCACTGACACCAAAGTTGCCCTGGGTTAATCCACTGGGATCCTTCCCTTTCCCACCCCACTCCAGGAATGCATCGAGTATGGGGTGCCTGGCAGGAGGGGACTGAAGGGTGACAGTGATGGTGCCTGGTTTTACAGCAGCAGAGCTCCCCTGGCAGCTGCTCTTCACACCCACGCTCATGCCTGCACCTCCTCCTCAGCGGGACTTGCTTTAATCCAGCCCATCTCCCCTTGTTTTATGGTGCTGGTGCCTTTATGCTCTGTAAAACCTTCCCTGCACAGCCGTGCTCACCACCAGTGCAATGGAGGACTCGGAGTGTAAAAGTTTGGGAGTGAAATCAATCCATCATCTCCAGCTTTACAGACGGCCCTACCAAATACTTCACATTTCAATCACGGCTGAAATCCTAGTGGATTTTCCCTGGAAAAGACTAAAAGCAAATGCAAAACCAGTTCCCAGCCTTTTCTTGCCTTTGACCCTGTGCAGGCAGGGATGATGGAGGGGCTGCCCGTCAGCCAGTCCTCCTGCTGCAAACACCACCCGAGAAGGGGGTGACCCTGCTGTGGCGGAGTGCAGCCAGGGCTCCCCAGGATTCTGGCTCCATCCTTTCCCAGTGTCGCTGCCCTGGGAGCTGCTGAACAGATTTTGCACCGTGGTGGCACAGCCTTTGTCTGCTTTTTGGCACGGCTGCTGCACCACTGCCCCGTAGAGCTCGGGGTTATGAAGAGTTACGCTGCGCTGGGATCCAGGGCTCCTGGGCAGCAGCAGGGCCAGCAGCTGAACCGATTTTGCACCGTGGTGGCACAGCCTTTGTCTGCTTTTTGGCACGGCTGCTGCACCACTGCCCCGTAGAGCTCGGGGTTATGAAGAGTTACGCTGCGCTGGGATCCAGGGCTCCTGGGCAGCAGCAGGGCCAGCATGGAAGGTGCTGGGCAGAGATATGCACCCAGCCCTGGCCCCTTCGGGGATCTCAAGAACCAGGTCTATAGACACATCCATGGGAGGGGTGGGGAAGCAAAGCCCAGGGAGGATTAGGAAGCATTTGCTCAGGCTAGTGCAAGGGAGGCTTGTCCCTGTCATGGCATGGCCATACAAGGCTGCTGTCCCTCCCAGGGGGTCAGAGACCCCCCGAGTGAGAGTGTGGGATCAGCAGGACCGCTTCTGTCAAGCCTTTCCAAGAGGCAGGCTCTGCTGCTGGATTGCTGCAGGGTCCCTGCACCCCTCCCAGGGTGGGCATCGCATGGGCACGGCCCCTCACCCACATCCCTGCACCACCCAGCCAGCCCACCCCCCTCCTGCCTCCACACCAGTTTCTCCTTCCTTGCTGGAAAGGGCAGAAGCGCAGTGCTGGGCAGAGAGAGGATTTGGGAGAAAGGAGGTTATAAAACACTCAGCAAAGTTCCACTTGGTGCTTCAGGTCTAAAATTAATAGGTGCAACCCATAATCCTCTCTTGGAGAGAGATGGGGGGGGAGAGGCAAGAGAAAAATAATGGTCAAATCCCCATGCCTGGCTGTCGGAGAGTCCTCCAGGTCTGGGAAGTTCAATGCATAGGAAATGAGGTGGAGACTCAGCACGTTTGCAGGGAACACGGGTCAAAAGTGACCTTCAGAAGCTCAGCCTGGGGTGCTGAGCAGCGCAGGGCTGGCCAGCTCGCCTCCCAGCGCAGCCAGGCTGCGGGGGGAGCGGGATGGGGAGGTTCGAGCCTTGCTGAGCAGGCAAAGCTGCAGGCGGGGAGGGATGGGCAGTGGGGAAGCACTGAAGCTGCCGCGCCTTGCCCGGCCAGCCCTCG
>NW_010411843.1:520-1008 GCF_000710305.1 Buceros rhinoceros silvestris | reverse complement strand
CTGGAGATGCCTTGGGGACCTGGAGATGCCTTGGGGGTCCCTGGGGATGCTCTGGGGACCCTGGAGGGATTCTGGAGAACCCTGGAGGTGCTCTGGGGTGCATGGGAGATGCTCTGGGGACACTGAAGATGCCCTGGGGACCCTGAAGATGCCCTGGGGAATTCTGGAGATGCCCCAGGAACTTGGAGATGTTCTGGGAGACTCTGGAGATGTTCTGGGGACACTGAAGATGCCCTGGAGGTGCCCTGGAGACACCTACCCTGGAGGGATTCTGGAGAACCCTGGAGGTGCTCTGGGGTGCATGGGAGATGCTCTGGGGACACTGAAGATGCCCTGGGGACCCTGAAGATGCCCTGGGGAATTCTGGAGATGCCCCAGGAACTTGGAGATGTTCTGGGAGACTCTGGAGATGTTCTGGGGACACTGAAGATGCCCTGGAGGTGCCCTGGAGACACCTCCTGCCCTCATCCCTCCTCACTGCAGCCGTG
>NW_010411843.1:0-209 GCF_000710305.1 Buceros rhinoceros silvestris | reverse complement strand
TCGGGCACCGCACCCCCTTCCACTCCTCGTACAGCCGCGCATCCTGCAAGGAACGCGCTGGGCCTCGGCCGCTGCCTGGCACCCGGCTGGGAGGGACCAGGAGGTCCCCAGGGAGGGGGCCAGCAGCCCAGTATCCCAGTATCCCAGCCAGGGGAGGTTCAGCATCCCAGCCAGGGAGGTGTTTAGCATCCCAGTGTGCCAATATTCCC
>NW_010411842.1:353-1131 GCF_000710305.1 Buceros rhinoceros silvestris | reverse complement strand
GACGCACGAGGTGCGATGAGGCCCTCGTGCAAGGCAGGAGGGCGTGCGGTGAAGGACTTGTGCGATGCACGAGGGCGTGCAAGGGGTGAGGTGGGAGGAGGCGCTTGTGCAAGGCACGAGGGCGCGCAACGGGGCTGTGTGACGCACAAAGTGCGGTGAGGCACTGGTGCGAGGCACGAGGGCGTGCGATGAAGGGCTTGTGCAAGGGGTGAAGCGGGAGGAGGCACTTGTGCAAGGCACGAGGTTGTGCAAAGAAGGACTGGTGCGACACAAGGTGGAATGAGGGACTTGTGCGAGGCACGAGGTCGTGCAAGGAGGGACTGGTGCCACGCACAGGGTCCGACAATGGACTTGGGTGATGCACGAGGTGGAAGGAGACACTTGTGTGACACACGAGGAATGAGGGACTTGTGCAACGCACGAGGTTGTGCAACAAGGAACTTGTGCAGCGCACGAGGTGAGACAAGGGACTTGTGCAATGCACAAGGTTGGGCAAGGAGGGACTTGGATGATGCACGAGGTGGAATGAGGCACTTGTGCAATGCACGACGTCGTGCAAGGAGGGACTGGTGCAATGCACGAGGCGCAATGAGGGACTTGTGCGACGCGCAAGGTGCAGTGAGGGATTGGTGTGACGGTCGAGGTGCAACAAGGCACTTGTGCAAGGCACGAGGTCGTGCAATAGGACACTCACGCGATGCACGAGGTGCAGTGAGGGATTGGTGTGACACAAGGTGTAATCAGGCACTTGTGCACCGCACGGGGCCGTGCAATGCAC
>NW_010411842.1:0-208 GCF_000710305.1 Buceros rhinoceros silvestris | reverse complement strand
CACGACCTCAACGCACTATGATCCTCCTCCCTGTGCAAAGCACGGCCCTGGGCAGCACCAACCCTCGTGCAACACGTGTCCTCGTGCAACGCACCGCCTCGCACCCCCCTTCACGAGCGTCCCCGCGGAGGACGTGCAAGAGACGCAGACGGGAGGGGCCGTGCGGCGGTGGCCTCGTGTGACACGGAGGCCTCGTGTGACACGGGGG
>NW_010411841.1:1035-1277 GCF_000710305.1 Buceros rhinoceros silvestris | reverse complement strand
GGGCTGGAAACCGCCGCTGAGCCCCCCCGACCCGCCTGGGACCCGAGAAACCGACGTTTGACCCGCCCGGGGAGCCTTGAAACCGACATTTGACCCGCCTGGGGAGCCTCAAAACCGACATTTGACCTGCCTGGGGACACTCGAAACCGATATTTGAGCCGCCCGGGGAGCCTTGAAACTGACATTTGACCCCACCTGGGGAGCCTTGAAACTGACATTTGACCCGCCCGGGGACACTTGAA
>NW_010411841.1:495-750 GCF_000710305.1 Buceros rhinoceros silvestris | reverse complement strand
TTTGACCCCCCCAGGGAACCCCTGACCCACATTTCCTTCCTGGGGAGCCTTGAAACCGACATTTGACCCTCCCTGGGGACCATTGAAACCAACATTTGACACCCCCCCCCGGGACTCCCCCAAGACCCACATTTGACCCCCCAGGGACCCTCGAAACTGACATTTGACCTCCCAGGGCACCCCCAGACCCATGTTTGACCCCCTGGGGATCCTTGAAACTGACATTTTTTCCTCATAGGGAGCCTCGAAACCACC
>NW_010411841.1:0-208 GCF_000710305.1 Buceros rhinoceros silvestris | reverse complement strand
CCCCCATGTGACCCCTGAAACCCCCATTTCCCCCCCTGGGGAGCCTCGAAACTGCCATTCCCCCCCCCCAGGGGACCCCTGAAACCACTGTTCTCCCCTCAATCAGGGAGCCTCAAAACCACCATTTTCCCTCACGGGGGACCATGAAACTGCCCTTTTCTCCCTGGGGACCCTAAAAACCACCATTTCCCCGCCCAGGGGACCCCTG
>NW_010411840.1:1132-1537 GCF_000710305.1 Buceros rhinoceros silvestris | reverse complement strand
CAGTGGCAGCTTATTTGTGATCTGCATTGTGTGGGGAGCTCTTAATTAGAGCTAATTAGACTAATTAACTTGCAAATGAGAAACTCATCTTTTTCTCTTTTTTTTTTCACAAGAAAAAAGAAAAAAAAAGACCAACAAAAAGATAAATATTGAGGCTAATTACTTTGTACCTGCTGCAGAGCCCCCCCAGCTCGCGGGGTGCCCCTCTCCCCACCAGCAACGTGGCATTGCCATGGCTGTCCCTGTCCCAGTCCTGGTGTCCTCGCAGGGGCTGGTCCCACCACAGGTCACAGCTGCCCACATCCCTGCGGTCATGCTGGGCGAGGGACCACCTGCCATCCTCTGGGCATCCTCGTGACCCGGCAAGGATGCAGCACGTGTCTGGGAGACGGCGGCGGGGACGGC
>NW_010411840.1:0-1008 GCF_000710305.1 Buceros rhinoceros silvestris | reverse complement strand
CGGGGGCGACGGCCGGTGCTGCAGAGGACATGTCACCATCATCACACCCTAGACCGTCTGTTTTCCAGCTCTTCCCTTGCAGCGTCTCTGGTTTCCCCCTCGCTCTGCCGCCGCAACACCCTGGGGGCTTTGTTAGCACAGCTCGGTTCAAATGTCTGATTAGTCTTTAGGAGATCGAGGGGTCAATTTTCCACAGCTCCTTCCTCTCCATTTAACTAATTTAACTGCGCGATTGTTACAAATTTCATTTTATTATAGCCCTGCTTCTCAGTCCAATTGAATTACCAAAATCTCATTTTCTCAGAAGTGCTGAATATGTAATTAGAGGAAAAATTATGCTCCTGAACTGCCTATTAGAGAGGGCTGTGTGAGGGAGCTTGTCCGGGTGCACACGCGGGTCCGCGGTTCCCCGAGCACCCACGACGGATGGTGCCGGTGAACACAGTGTGCGGCAGTGCCAGTGCTGGTGTGATGGTGACAAGAGACCGTGGTGATGCAAAGGGAGTGGGACCAGGGTCCCAGCAGCGGTGGCTGGGCTCTTGGGGACCTGTGAGCTGTGGGGACGGGTGTGGGGATGGTGGCCGGAACCAGCATGGTGCTCGCTGGGGAAGCATGAGGCTGGCAGACGTGGCTGTTCATCCTGCTGCTCATCGTGTCTTGAGCTGTCTGGATTTCTTCTCCAGCGACAGGACCAGAGGAACTGGCCTCAGGTTGTCCCTGAGGAGCCGTTTCTGTCCCATTGGGGTTGTGCAGGCATGTCCCAGGCTGCCCAGGGCAGTGGTGGAGTCCCCATCCCTGGAGGGGTTTCCCAGCCGTGTGGAGGTGCTGTTGAGGGACAGGGGTCAGGGAGGACCGGGCAGTGCTGGGGTAACGGGGGGACGTGATGATCTTCGAGGTCTTTTCCAATCAAAATGATTCTGTGGTTCTGTGATCCGGTGGGGCTGGACTCGGGTGCCGGTAGCTCCGGCAGCACTGTGGCTGCCAGAGAGCAAACAGGGGGATCGCTGG
>NW_010411839.1:0-419 GCF_000710305.1 Buceros rhinoceros silvestris | reverse complement strand
TGTGTGTGTGTGTGTGTGTATACCTGCAGTTAATGAATGTGACAAGTGAATCTTGTTCTCATCAAATCCGTAACTAAGTTGCTCTTTCGATTGTAACGTGTTCGACTGAGCCATCTTGTCAATTTTAAACATGTCAGTGATTAAGCACTGCCGAAAGATGAACCCTCTGATCTACCCTTCACCATTAACAAATCTCAGATGGCTGCCTAATCACAACCGCATCGGTATTTTCTCCTGCAACATCGTGCTGTTTTGATCCCACTTGATTCCCTTTAGAACATAAATTTTGACGTGTAAATTTTATCAGACTACCTGAACAGGAGTGCTTAGGTGATGCCTCATCTGAGCTGAATGAAGATGCTTGAGGTATGCTCGTTGATTTTGTAAACCTCCTAATTACGCAAATCATACGCATTGAC
>NW_010411838.1:2130-2356 GCF_000710305.1 Buceros rhinoceros silvestris | reverse complement strand
CCTCCGGCAAGCCTGCGTCCTGGCCAGCGTCTTCGAGACGGTGGGCTCCGTCCTGCTGGGCGCCAAAGTCAGCGAGACCATCCGGAAGGGCCTGATCGACGTGGAGATGTACAACTCCACGCAGCAGCTGCTGATGGCGGGGTCGATCAGTGCCATGTTCGGTGAGGAACAGGGGGGTTGAGTGCCCCAAGGTGCCCCAGGGGCGACTTTCTTACCAGGCTTCTCC
>NW_010411838.1:1754-1987 GCF_000710305.1 Buceros rhinoceros silvestris | reverse complement strand
CCAGGCTTCCCCACCTCCTGCAGGTTCCGCTGTCTGGCAGCTAGTGGCTTCATTCTTGAAGCTCCCCATTTCTGGTACCCACTGCATCGTCGGTGCAACCATCGGCTTTTCGCTGGTGGCCAAAGGGCAAGAAGGCGTCAAGTGGTCCGAGCTGCTCAAGATCGGTGAGTCCCGCTTGTGTGACTGCATCTGACTGTGGCCTCTGTGGCCCACCCTGCGCTTCCCCTTCCAGC
>NW_010411838.1:1056-1639 GCF_000710305.1 Buceros rhinoceros silvestris | reverse complement strand
TGCTTCTGACTGTGGCCTCTGTGTCCCTCCCTGCGCTTCCCCTTCCAGCGGCAGCACGCTCATCGTGCCTCTTCTCTCCTAGTGTTGTCCTGGTTCATCTCGCCCCTCCTTTCAGGCATCATGTCTGCTATCCTATTCTTCCTCGTCCGCAGGTTCATCCTCTGTAAGGTAAGGGCTGTCCACCCTGTTTTCGGACTCTTGGGGCTCCCGGGTGCTCCCTCCTCCGCCCCTTGGATTGGTTGGTTGGCTTATGTGCACCAGCGCTGCCCCCGGTAACTCCATCCTTGAGCTTGGCCGAGCCCTTCAGGAGGAGCCGTGGGGATGGTGCCCCAGCCCCGGAGGCGCTGCGCAGAGCGGAGCCTTGGGGGTGAGGAGGCAGCTAGGCCAGGAGCCTCCTGCCTGGCCTCAAGCAGCAACTGCCGCAGCTTCCAAGGAAGGAGAGTCCCAGAACTGATAAGATCAGAGCTGCTTATCAGCTTGAATGCCACCAGACCTCCTCGTGCCTCAGGCTGCAGATGGAGGCGATGGATGGCTCCATCAGCAGCGGCTGTTTTGAAAGCCAGGAGGGCCAGGACTGTGCCTG
>NW_010411838.1:671-897 GCF_000710305.1 Buceros rhinoceros silvestris | reverse complement strand
CCTGGTGCTGTCCAGCCTGCCCTCCCCTCCCATCCAGGGCCTCGGGTAAAGCCAGGGCTGGCTCTGGGGACACGCTGCCACCGCTGGGACTGCCTGAAAGCCCAGGAGGAGGGACTGGGCATCCAAAGGGGCTTAAGATGGAGGGGGCAGCTTCAGCCCTCCTCTCCCCGAGCTGGTGGTGACCCTGGAGAATAGAATGAAGCTGGCCCGACGAGGGCGACCCAAG
>NW_010411838.1:0-573 GCF_000710305.1 Buceros rhinoceros silvestris | reverse complement strand
GTGGTGACCCTGGAGCATAGAATGCAGCTGGCCCGAGCAGGGCTGTCCAGCCGGCTGCCCGGGAGGACTCAGCGCTTTCTGCTGCCTATTTGAGGTGAACGTGAATTATTTTAGGTCTTGGCTCTGGCCGTTTCTGGTTCAAGAGATGTCAAGATCTTATCGCTGCCGGTTTCTACCTGGCAGCCCTTTGAAATGCTCCCGTGCCACCACTGTCAGAGCAACCCTGTGTAACTGGCCCTTGGGAGCCGGGCTGGCCCCGTCACGCTTCATTCCGGGGCTGAATAGTCCAGTTCCTCCCTCCCGCTCAGCGCTTGGTAGCGCTTGGTGTGTTTGTCCCGGCGCTAGATGCCGATTGCCGGGCAGCAGCGGGGATTAGGAGCTCCCGCTGCTCGGGCGAGGGCCTCGCTGAGCAGGTATGAGGGCAAATAAGCTGCTTTGTGAGTCACGGACCTTTTTATTTGGTCCAAGTCAGCTGGAAAGAGGTAAAAGCTTTGTCTGGCAATCGCTTTTGTCTGAAAGCACCTGGGGAGGCGAAAGAAAACAGCCATGGGGGGTCTGTGGGCTGGGGAGCCC
>NW_010411837.1:0-208 GCF_000710305.1 Buceros rhinoceros silvestris | reverse complement strand
GACCCTTAGCCAGCCTTTCCGGGGTCTCGACGCTGACCCGCGCCTCTGTCTTTCCCAGGCGTGTCCCTCTTCGGCCTGGCTGCGCTGCTGCTCCCGGAGCAGTTTCCCCACTACCTGGCCGCGGTGAAGTCGCTCAGCCTGGGCCCCGCTCTCATCTTCTCCGCTAAGTTCGCTCTGGCTTTTCCCTTCACCTACCACACCTGGAACG
>NW_010411836.1:478-1157 GCF_000710305.1 Buceros rhinoceros silvestris | reverse complement strand
GAACAACATCCCTTTCTTTCCTCCTCACAACGGCGATGCAGCAACCCAGGGCCCCCGCTCCCCCCTGCCCTGAGAAATGGTTGATCTCTGGCAGGGGAAGAGTAGATGGGTTGCAGAAGTGAGAATGGAGGCACCCCTGGAATGTGGAGACCCAGAGACCACCTGGAAACACAGTGACTTGGGGCTTTGGAACCTGTCTGGCGCAGTGCTGGGGAGGTCGAGTCGATAGATGCGTCTGCCTTCACCAGGACAGTGAGATGGCGAGTCGGCAGGTCAACGACTCGATGAGTCAGTGATATGATGAGATGACGAGTTGGTGATTCGGCGAGATGGCGATTTGACGAGTCGGCAGTGTGACGAGATGACAAATCGGTGACTGGGCGAGACCGCGAGTCAGTGAGTTGGCTGTTGGACTCTACTAGTCAACGGTTTGACGAGTTGGCGAGCGTTGAGTGGTGGCAGCAGCCTGCAGAGCTCTTGTGCTGCCTGACCTCCGCTGCTCTTCTCTGTCATGGCTGTCACTGTCATCCGGATAATTTTAGAACAGCCACTGAGTTACTGGCCTGTGCGAATGTGCCGGTGATGCCAGGAAGGGAAATGCCTGAGCCAGCAGCGAATGACTGGGCACCAGCGCAGGTTCAGGTTTCGGAGCGAGCTCGTCCGGCGGCTTCGCAGGGTT
>NW_010411836.1:0-288 GCF_000710305.1 Buceros rhinoceros silvestris | reverse complement strand
GCCCCCCCCCAGCCGCAGCGGGAGCATTCTGGGCGGTGCTCAGGAGCTGTTTGCAGTCGTATCAATGTGTCCTGATGGTGTTCTGGGGCATCCAAACCCCTGCTGCTGCTGGAGGGTGTGTTGTGTTCACAGGTGCCCCCACCCCGGTCCCCTGGGGACCCTTTTGTGGCCCCCGTCCCGTCCTGGCCCTGCTGCCAAGCACCGTCCTCTGCTCGGTGCCTTTTGTGTCTCCTTCGTGCCGCGCCGCCCTGCAGCAGGGGCTGTGTGTTTGGCAGAGGCGCTGCTGGC
>NW_010411835.1:8447-8708 GCF_000710305.1 Buceros rhinoceros silvestris | reverse complement strand
GGCTGCTGAGAGCTGTTGGCATTAACTCCTGCCAGCTTGGACCAGCTGCTGCAGGCAGCGACCAGCAGAGAGGAGGGCAGTTAAAATGCTGCCTGGTGCTTTCCCAAGCCAGTCCCTCCCCACCAGCCACTGGTCTCGAGTCCTGGGGTTTGGCATCTGCGAGAGGGGCGCAGAAGCTGCCTTCTCCGTGGGCTGGTGGCTTGAACGCTGCAGGTACCAGGGTTGATTTCTGAGGCTGGGCTCGGTTTTCCCTTCGCGGGG
>NW_010411835.1:3927-8300 GCF_000710305.1 Buceros rhinoceros silvestris | reverse complement strand
TGCGAGGGCCGACGCTGTGGCCTCTGCCTGCCTCACCCAGGCTCTTCCCAGCCTGCCCGCAGGACGGGGGAAGTTGGTGTCTCTGGAAGGAAGTTCTCCACGAAACCTTCATCTGTCCTCATTGTCCCAGCCCTGATGTTTTCCTCTGGCTGGCACCAGGGCACGGTGATGGTCTTGAACTTCTCAGGACCTGGAGAACTGGAGATAGAATAGGTGGCTTGTTGTGGTAGGTGCAGCCTCCCGAAACGGCTCAGCCCCCGCTGCCGTGGCCTTTCACGTAAATAAAACATCCCTTTGCTGAAACTGGAGCCTGCTGAGCTAAAGCAGCTTATCAGGTGCTCAGCGGAGTTGTTGAAGGAACTGTTGTCGCCAACACTCGGCTCTTGCGTGCGAGCCGCTGGCTTTGCTCGTCCGCCTGCCCTTGAGCGTTGGCAAAACACGTTGGGTGAAGCAGGGAGCGGGGCTGGCGAGGCAGATCCGCCCGGCTGCGGCAGGCAGCTGGCTCAGCAGCGCGGCAGCCAGCAGAGAAGTGTTTGGGTCAGGTGTAGATACAACCGGAGCTGGACCTGGTCTGTCTGAGGGTGAAAGCTGGATCCCTGTGTGTGACCACAGTCCTCTTGAGGGCCAGCTCTTCCGCGTCCCCGTGGTAAGGGGGACCTGGGGAGCTTCTGCCTGCACACCTGATGGTCGGGCTGCGCTCAGTCAGGCCTCTGAGGTGGGGAGTGTTGTGTCACGAGCTGATCTGAAAGAGGCTGTGGCTCTTCTGTAGCAGCAGATGGAGAAGTAGGAACAGGGTGTGGCGCTTTTGTAGCGCTAGAAACTAAATTTAATGCAAACTGAGAGCTGGTGACGGTAGAAAAGCCGTTTTCTTCATTCGAGAGCTGGGAGACTCGTTAGGGGAAACTTCAGAGTCGCCCTCACCTTGTCCGTGTGAGTGAGGGTTCTTTACCAGCTCAAAGAGCCTCCGCAGAGGCAGAGGATCCTGTCCTGAACGCAGGTCACTGGTGGTAGCGTGGACACCGGCCTGAAGGCCCCTGGCGAGGGTCTCTCTACTCCCCACGCTCCATCACTAGCAAACTTGTGATCCGAGCTCGGAGCTTTCCCCTCCTAAAACACGGGAGGTCAAACCGCGTGTGGGGAGCACGAGCTTTGGGTCACAGAGCGCGGTGACCAAGGCTTGGCCAGTGTCGCTTTGCTGCGCGCAGAGAGCGCCGTGCCCGGCTTTAGTCCCCCACGACAGTCATCTGTGCCGTGAGGAAGGCGCCGCCTGGAAGTGGCGGGGCTGGGTGCGTGGCGGGTCGGGAACAGGAACGCTCGTTGCACGTGGCTGCCTGTCGCAGAAGGACTGGGGCTGCCACGTATGGCTGGTGGGCTGGCGCGGCCCCGTGAGCTGCCAGCTGCTCCCGGTCGGCTCAAAATCCGGGTCGGAACTGGCTGTGAAGCTTTGCGCGGCACTCGATGTCCTTAACAGGCGGCTCGGTACTGGCCGAGGTGGCAACACTTGAGGGCGGGTGGTCTGAGATGTCCCCTGGCCGCTCTCCTCACATGGGAGTTGTAGCAGTGGTTGAAAATTTGAGGTGTTTGGGTCCTCCAGCCTCTGTTCCTCGGTGCAAATGACCTCACGTTGACATGCCTTTAACTCTCTTACAGAGCAAGGCCACAGCACCGAAAAGGGAACCCCTTCTCCCTGCGAGCGGCACCTCCAAAGAGAACGGGGTCCCTGCAGAGCAGGACGACCAGGACTTGTTTGCAGGTGAGTCTGTCTCTGCTGGGTGTTTGCTGGAGCTTCCTGAGCTCCAGGCCGGGAGCGATCCGCTCCGAAGCACGACATGCAGGTCACGGGCGCTCCTGGACGGCGGCAGGTCCTTATCTCAACCTTGCGTTCCCAGCTGCGCTGGCGCTGCTTTGGGAAGGTGGGAGCAGCCTCCTCCAGGGCTCTCTCACGATCCTGCGGCAGGATTAACTCTTTGGGAGCTGAAGAGGATTAAAGCAGGGTTTGCTCTAGTCGTGTTGCCAGTGAGTGTCTTCTCAGGGTTTTGTCCTCCTTCTAGAATAAGAAGTTTGCTGGGTTAAGGTAACGTTCTCCAGCAGGACTGATCGAAGGCTTTTATTGCAGGAACGTGCATTAAGTCGTGCTTACAGCTGTCCTCCCTGTGTTTGTTTGGGTTTTTTTGCTGATTAAGACCATTGTCGCTCCTTAGATCCCGTGAGCCCCTCTGAAAATGCTGGAGTGACCTTGCCAGAAACGCCGAGGAGAGAGGCTGACCCTTGCACGCTTCTCTTGACAGATGCCACCGTGGAGCTGTCCCTGGACAGCACGCAAAACAACCAGAAGAAGGAGCCGGCCAAAGCTTCCAATCCTGCCCCCTCGGGAGAAGGAGCCACAAGCTCCTCTTCGAGGAACCCTCCAGAGAGCCATGAGGAGGTGAGAACTGCTCTGAGCTTTCCAGCTTGTGCTGCTGGTTCCAGGCTGTAATTGGCAGGAACCTGTTTACTGAGCTGTAAACACGCATCTTAAACAGAGCCATCAACGTAATTGCCATCTTGGCCTGTATCTCAGGCGGCTGGGCTGGGCTGGGGCGGCTGCAGTGGGCTCAGCCGACCGCTTCCAAAGCGAGAACAGCGAGTGGCTGAGCTGCTCCTGAGGGTCTGGGCTCTAATCGCTGCAGACGGGGCACATGGTGTTTTTAAAAGCTCTCCTGAGTGATGTGAGGCTGCAAAATCGCGGGGTGGGACTCGCAGTCTGGCTGCCCAGCCCAGTTAATCGGGTGGTATGCAGCCTAAAGCTGCGTTTTCTCCTCCAGAGAGACTGAAACTGTTGTGGAGACAAGGCAAGTGCTTCTTCTCTGCCCAAGCACCCCTGAGCTCCTCAGGACTGACGCCAGGAGTAGCATCTCAGGCCGGCTTCACGCTGGCTTAAGCGAAGGAGCAGTGCAGAGCTCAGCCAGGACTGAGCTGAGCAGCCAGCCGATGAACCGTCGCCTTCAGGTTCCCAGGCCGTTCGAGGCCGGTCTCAGCATCGCTTGGCACAGTTAATTTACTAGCCCGGCACTAAGCAAGTGTCCGGTTTTGGCCGAGAACTGAAATCACGATGTGAGAGCCCGCAGGGAACTGTCTGAGCAGAGCTGAGGCTGGGCTCTGCAGTTTCACCTTGGAGCTGAGCGGTTTGTGCCTTGGTCTGTGCAAACAGCAGCGCAGCGAAGACAAACCCTGGTTGGGGTCCTTGGAATGTGTCTCTGGGGCACGAGCGCGAAGGTTGAGGGCTTTATAGAACAGCCTTGGCTAGACCAAGTGCCAAAGACTCCTTGGCAGCGTGACAGCTCCCCTGAGCCACGCGTGGTCTGGGGTGGTTTGAAGCCTGGCTGTCTGGTTTTAACTCGCTGACCTCGTGTGCTTCCTCCGAACAGCTGGAAGAGGAGGAGCAGGAGGACAAATTCGAGCTGACTGTGGGAGTGAGCGACCCGGAGAAAGTTGGTGAGTTCGCGCCCTGTCCTGCTGCACGACGAGGCCGGTCAGGCGAGCAGCAGGACCGCGTGCAGCTCTCGCCTCCGCGTGCCGCAGCCCCAGCATTTGAGTGTCTCTGCAAGCACAAACTTGATCCCGGAGTAGCTTCTCCGGGGCTTCTTCCAACAGCTAGAAGCAGTGAAGCTGCACAAAGCACAGTGCCCAGGTCACCAGCGAGCGAGGCAGAAGCAGGGTCTGGAAAGGCAGGAGCCAGGAGCGGCATTTCTGGGAGGGTGGTGTTCACTGTAGCAGAGCTGGGTGTCTGGAACTGCGGTGACATCTCGAGTTGTCCTCTGGGGCAGCTGGCACGGGGGAGGCAATGCTGCCTGAACCTCAAGCTAAGGGTATTATTGCGGGCGCTGGCACCTCCCCGAGCAGCTGCGCTTGCCTGGGAAGCAGCTCTGGCTTCACGCTCAGAAGCCAGAGGGTTCCTCTCTGTTGAGAGAAGGGGGCTCGGAGGAGCCTGGCCAGCGACAGGGCGGTCCCTGGCCTGCAGAGAAGCCAAGGTCACACCTGATCCCACCCAGCGGCAGCTCGCTCTCGCTCCGCGGCTTGTGGTCTCTGGAGCAGGGAGGCACGCAGACTTGTCAGTCGGAGGTGGTTAGGGGTAGCGTGGCACCTCGGAGGGTGCCCTTCAGTTGACCTACCCAGGTGAACAAGGGCATTTCTGTGTTGGCTGGAGAAAACCGCCGGCTGTGTGTCAGAACCCTCTGAACAGGCGCTTCATGGGCTGCACAGCCGCCGAATTGTCGGGTGCGAGCAGATGCGTGGAGCCGGCCCAAACGCTGCCGGTGTAACAAGCGCCTGATTGTCCGCGGTGGCTGCCTTGGGAAGGCGAAGGGAGGGCTCAGCAGGCAGGTCGGGGAAGT
>NW_010411835.1:3308-3583 GCF_000710305.1 Buceros rhinoceros silvestris | reverse complement strand
ACAGGTACGTCCCGCTCCTCGCTCCCTTGTTCCTCCGTGCTCAAAGGTGGCCGGACTGTCTGCTCTGAGCCAAGCCAGCGCTGCCCTAATCGAGGGGAGGTCCCAGTGCCTCGTTAGGTGGATTCAGGAGTTACAGTCCCCTCCTGCAGACCAGAGAAACGGGGTTTGAATCTATTTGAAACGAAACCGACTCTTCTTTTCAGCCAGTGGCCTCTCTGGAGTCCTGGCTGATAGGGATGCTCAGGGTTGGAGCGAGCAGCCGGAATGACGGGTGC
>NW_010411835.1:1705-3190 GCF_000710305.1 Buceros rhinoceros silvestris | reverse complement strand
TAGGGAGAGCTCCAGGCGCCGGGGCTGCTGCTGAAGGTTGCATAGATGAAGGTGACCTGCACTGGGCTCTCGCTGAAGGGCTGCTGCTGTAGCTAGGTGGTCGTCAGGACCTGCTCTCCTGGGCTGGTGGCAAGAAACGGAGCCTTCTGCAGCTGCTGGAGCTTTGGGGGGCTGCTCTGAGCTTGCTAAGAAGTTGTTCCGAGCTGTTGGAAGCTGGTGGTGCGTGAAGGGGACTTGTTGGCCTCCACTCCTGCTCTGCAAGCACAGCCAAAAGCAGTGGCCTCTGTGGTCTTAAGGTGATAACGGGTGACCTGAGGGCAGTCCCTGCTCCTGCATGGAGCCAGGGGTGGTGGGATTAGGCACCAGGCCGGGCTTGCCAAGCAGCCCGCGGCCGCAGCGAGGGCAGCTCTGTTAGGGAGTGGCACTAAAACCGCTGCCGGGCCCAGGGAGAACTGTTAGGAGGTGAACTGCTGAAACCCTCGGCCACAGCTTCGCTCCGTTCCGTCCTCGTACCTCGCAGAGGTCACGCTGTCCTGCTTCATCCCCAGAAGCGGCGGCAGATGGGACGAGCTTCCCCGGGCGCCTTTGATCTGAGTCTCGTCTCTCCCCGCAGACGAGCATGCCGATGTTCAGGAGCAAGCAGTTCTCCGTGAAAAGGAGGTTCAGCGACTTTCTGGGTCTCTATGAGAAGCTGTCGGAGAAACATGCCCAGAACGGGTTCATCGTTCCTCCACCGCCCGAGAAGAGCCTCATAGGTGAGCGGTGGAGGAGCGGAGCGCCAGGGCCGGTGCTTCTGATGGGCTCGTCCTCGCAGCTGAGGGAAGCTGTGGAGCAGGGCGGGGTGGGGAAATGCAGGTTCTGTGGCTCGGACAAGATTTTAAATTTCCAAGTAGCTCTTGCTGCTGCGAGGTCTGGTTCCTGGTGTAAAACGCCTCTCCTCTGCCATCACCCTACGCCTGTAACAAGCTGCGCTGCTTCCTGAGCAAGCTTGAAGCAGCTCGTTAACCACGTCTTCCTTCCATGCTAGGAATGACCAAAGTGAAGGTCGGGAAAGAAGACTCCTCCTCTGCAGAGTTCCTGGAGAAACGACGGGCTGCTCTGGAGAGGTACGGACCCCACGGCCAGCCCTGAACCACCCCAGGGGCTTCTGCCCGCTCCTCCCGGCTGTGCTCTCCTCCCCGCCCGGGAAAAGGGTCTGCGTCAGGGTTTGCAGCAAACCTGGAGACCCCTGAAAGCTGCAGCTGGGGGTGGTGGGTGTCGTTGTTGAAGATGTAAGGCTGGACCTTGATCTCGTGGCCTATCGAGTAACTTTCTTGCTATAGCGAGTGTTAATCAAAGGTCTGGCAGGGCTGGGCTTGCAGGCTGGGCTCGCTGCAGACCCCCCAGAGGTCGGGCTCTTGGTGGGGGGATGAGAACGACTGGTTGGGCCTGACGTCAGCTACCAAACAGCCGTTTCAGAGGAAATAACAAGCGTGTCGCGGCTCG
>NW_010411835.1:0-1602 GCF_000710305.1 Buceros rhinoceros silvestris | reverse complement strand
TCAGCGGAGCCGGCTTGGCTGCTGCTGCAGTAACTGCTGGCGCGTCCCTCTCCGCAGGTACCTACGGAGAGTGGTCAGCCACCCAACCATGCTGCAGGACCCGGACGTCAGGGAGTTCTTGGAAAAGGAGGAGGTCAGTAGCGCGGTGTAACGTAGCCACGAGTACCCGGGAAGCGCGGATGGAAACAGTACACGAGCGGTGCGTGAGGCGTGACGCTTCAAAGCTCAGCCAGGAGCAGCGGAGCCTGTAAGAGCTCTCGACCAGCTGTGGTGAGAACAGATGGGGACACCGGGGGCCCACCAGAGCTGCTCCGTCGCTCCCCTCCTCAGTTGGACGGGGCAGAGAAAATAGGTGATGGCAGGCTCGAGAGAAGGGCGGGGAGATCACTCAGCAGTTACCCGCATGGGCAAGACAGACTCGACTTGAGATTGTGTCGGTTTAATCTGTGACCAGTCAAATCAGAGGAGGTTAATGAGAAATAAACCCCAAATCTTCAAACACCTTCTCCCCAGGCTTGACCTTTCTTGCCCTCCTCCGCTCCAGCAGCGCAGGGGATGGGGAATGGAGGTTGTGGTCACTTACCACAAGCTGTCTCTGCCGCTCTCCTCGGAGGGAGGACTCCTTACACCCTGCCCTGCTCCAGCGTGGGGTCCCTCCCACGGAGACAGTCCTCCATGAACTCCTTCGCTGTCCTTGTGTCTGCAGAGTTGTTTCTCTCTGGCTAGGGTTGCACTGGGGTCTTTTTTCCCTCCCTTTCTTACGTACGTTATCCCAGAGGCTGCTGCTGGGCTCAGCCTTGGCCAGCAGCTGGCTCTGTTGGACAGAGGGGAAGCTTCTAGCAGCTTCTCGCAGCAGCCACCCCTGCAGCCCCCACACCTTGCCGCTCACTCTCAGTGCATTTCTCCCACGCCGGTGCTTGTCTAAGCAGCGTACTCTCATAAAAAGCTCTGGCCGAGCTTGCATGTGGGACGCGTGTGGAGAGCACGGGTGGTGCTTGTGCCCTGGAATCTGTGACAGGGGGGCGGCCTGGTGTTCGGAGGTGAGGAGGTCCCGTGGCAGCTTGGCCTGATGCTCCAGTGTCAAGGGAGAGCAGGTTCTGCACCGCAGTGTGGCCGATGCGGTCCCCCCTCCTCCGGGGAGAGCAGGACCGGGTCCGACTGTGCGCCCGATGGAGAGACCCTGGCCTCAGCGATTTCAGCGCTAACGAGATTCCGTGTGCAGGGAAACCTTCCCCATCGAGGGACCCGCGAGGGAGAGCGGTGCCGCTGTGGTGGCTGCTCACCAAGCTGCCTCGATCTCGGGGCAAAGCAAGCTCTGCTGTTTCCTCCTAGCTGCCGAGAGCCGTAGGCACCCAGACCCTGAGTGGAGCAGGAATACTGAAGATGTTCAACAAAGCCACGGACGCCGTCAGTAAAATGACCATCAAGATGAATGAATCGGACATAGTAAGTCTCGGGACGCCCCCGGGCTGCCCTCGCCCCCAGGCTGTGTGCTGCCCCCCTCCCCAGCTCCAGCTTTGGGCGCGGCGAAAGCTGCGCAGCCCCATGGCGATGGCGCCTGCGGGAACCGCCTATGGCTTTCCCCCTTTTCAGGGTTCGGGG
>NW_010411834.1:917-4446 GCF_000710305.1 Buceros rhinoceros silvestris | reverse complement strand
CCTCCAGCGGTGGCGCGGCTGGGGAGGGCATGGGCTGTGCTGGAAGGGGAACCCTGGAAAGCGATGGAGTTTTTCCCTGAGCTGGTGCCCCGGGGGCTGCTGCCCTGCAGCCCGTCCAGCTGCTGATTGATAGCTCAGGATGTGCCTGGAGTGCAGCCAGGCTCCCTTCCCTGCCCCTCCTGAGGGAGGGTGGTCTGTCGCAGCACCACGGGGGAGCAGCTGTGCCACAGTCCCCGTGGAGTCCCAGCGGAGGGATGGCTGTAGCGCCCGTCTCTCAGGTCCCAGGCTGGTTTGGCAGCAGACGTGGACAGACACGTGTGTCCTCGGAGGGGGACCCAGCCTTTGTAAACAGCAGGGTGCTGGCTCTCTAACCTGCGGCTGTGTGTTCATTCCTGTTCCAGTCTAGCTCTGTCCTTTACGTTAGGCGGTTGGGGGGAAAGTGGCTGACCGAGTGGTGTGGCAGCCACCTACGTCAGCTCCACCTTCCCCCATCAGCTCTGATCTCCTCATGGGGTCTGTGCAACCTCGGATGTTGTGCAAGCGGTCGTTTGCTCTGAGGTGAACCAGGGGGATGCTTCTGCACTATCTTTGGCACGTGAACTGTTGTGCAAAAGCACGTAAAGGTATTTGCTGGCAGAGCAAATCTTGGCTCTTGCAGAAGGAGCAGGAGGGATTTGGAACATGTTAAGGTTGGAAACTGCAGCTCAGAGCAAAGGGGATGTTCTGGGTGAGCAGGGGAGAGCCACAGGGTCCTCTGCTGGGGTGCTTAGCACCAGGTCCTTCTCTGCACTCTGAGGGGAGGGTGAAGAGTTTACCATGTTTGTTCCCTTTGTTTTTCTGACAATATCACCTGGGAGATGGCCATGAGCTTGGGAATTTGGGGTTTTGCCTCCCTTGAAGCATCGTTGTGTAGGCCAAGCAGCAAGCCTGTCCCTCCTTGGGCAGGCCCTGCCTTTGGGGATGGCAGGCTGCACAAGCTCAGGAGAAAGCAGCTTTCTGCTCTGTGTGATCTGAAGACACTCGCTCCACAGGGTGAGGGCTTCTGGTACAGCTTCTGTTTGCAGTTGTGAGGGTAGAAACTGCCCAACTCCCTTTGGAATCAGCTGCTGAGGCAAGGGAGACAAGTAGTTCCTTTGTGCTGGTCAGGCAGGAGAGAAGCTCCTCTGACCCTGTCGACCCGTGCATGCCTCTTCTGGTTTGAGGAAAAGCTGAGGTGTCCTGTGATAGCTCAGCTCGGTGTCTGTCAGCTCCATGGACAGGCAGCAGCTTGTGTCCCTTCAGGGCAGGGTCTCCCCTGCGTGGTGGTCTGTGAGAAGCAGCCTGGTGCTTCTCTGCCAGGCAAGGGGTGACACAGGGCATCTTGTAGCGTGAGTGGCTTTGCATGTGCGGTTTATAGCATTCCTAATGAATCCATTTAGGTAAAGAGGATTCTTTTAAGTATAGACACTAAGAGGAGGCTGGGTTTAATCCTTAGGAATCAGTGGCACATACCTCTGCACAGCCCCCCAGGAAGAGCTGCGGATTATGCGCCCTGCCCGGATCTACAGCCCAGGCAGATTCACAGAGGTGACTGAAGCTCCCGGCCAAAGTCGTTGTTAATCGGCTGCTGCAGAAGCGTGCTGTGGAAGAGCTGCTTGGGGACTGCCTAGGTGGCACGTCTGGAAGACTTTCTCCTTGGCCCTGTTAAGTTCGACTGAGCAATTGTCCAGACAGCTCATACCTGCCTCACTGCTGCATCTCACGTGGCCACAGCAGTGTGAGCCACTGGGGGAGTGAGGAGTGAGGGGGCTCCCATACTCTTCTAGCAGCTGAATCTTACCTGGACACAATTCTTAGCCAAGTGCCTGCAGCACAGCTCCTCACCGGAGTCTGGCAGCTGGCACGTGGCAGCTGGCATCACGGGCTGTGCGGGGCTTCTGAAGGTGGCTGGTAGGCTGAAACCAGTCAGGATCAGGTGAGATTCACTTTTCATGTACCTGAAAATGCTGCTGGCTGCTTTTTGTGTCCTTCCATGACTAAATACCGGGACACTTCTGGGACTAGATACCAGCTTGCTGCTGACACTCTTCTGTCTGTGCTGTGGGAAGGGGAAGAGTCCACAACTTTGTTGAGGAAGCGATGCTTTTGGCTCCTACTTTTAGATGGAGAAGGCTCAGCAGTCCTTCCACCTCAATCTGTGCCTCTGGAAGAGAATGTGCAGAGTGGAGCAGCTTTTCTGGCTTCCACGGGGTCTGCTGTAAGGCTTGGCCTCGAATACATCCTGTGTTCTCTGCTCCCTCCGAGGTGGAGATAGCTTGGGTTTACTGGGGATTATCTCTGAGCACAAAGTAGGTGGATGGTGAAAGAGGTCGCGAGGAGGGCAGTGATGGTGAGCTGTGATTTCCCAGCCTGAGCCAGGTCTGCTCTCCCGAGTGCAGGAGAAAGGTGGGGCCAGCGGCTTCATTGCTGGGCAGACTCCTCCATGTCTGTGTTGAGTCCCCCAAGTCACTGAAGCGGGGGGAAACGCACCATCAGCCTGAGAGGATGTGGTGGAAGGATGGTTCTTGGCAAGCAGCTCTGAAAACTGGCTCATCACCCGTGTTGTATGTGCTGGAGGGCATCTGTGCTGGGCAGGGTGTGGAGTCACAATGGTGCACAGTGGGGCTCTTCCCCTGGGCTACGGCGCAGTGTGGGCAGCCTGTCCCTGGTATTTCTCTGTGGATTTTCCCTTCTACTGTCCTGGCTGAACTTGGCTGCGGGCTGCTGAGCTTTAGCAGCTCTCCCAGAATTGAGAAATACCCACATTAGAGCTGATATCAAGGGGGTTGTTCCTCTGAAAAGTCTCACCTAGGAAAAGTAATCCAAAGGTGGTTCTATTTCTTTTTCCCTGGGTGTCTACAGGAAGCTGATCTCAAATAAACAGCGCCTGATTCAGTGAGGGTCATCATTCCTTAGTAGCAGTAACTACCTACACAAATGTTCCTGCACGGCGGGGAAACAACTGGAAATTCTGTGGGAAAAAGTGCCAAGTATTCAAGGTTCAAAAGCAGACAACTTGTGAGACCACGAGCCTTTAGTTCAGAGAAAGGGGGGGCAGTTTGCTGCTATGACAGCGGGAGATGTCACTTGGCTCTCTACCTTGGGCAGCCGTAGCCATGATTAAACCTCGTGGGGCTGAGTACGCCGTGGGCTGATCCTCCAGCTGGCCTCTGCAAGAAGGATGTGACACCCATGTCTCTAGGCTGGCCTTGACAACGGGGAGCACACCTTCCAGCTCGGGCCCGAGCATGGTCACAGCCAGGGCTTCAGCTGAGCTGGCAGCAGGCCTGTCTGAGGCCAGCAGCCGGCCGTAGCCATGATTAAACCTCGTGGGGCTGAGTACGCCGTGGGCTGATCCTCCAGCTGGCCTCTGCAAGAAGGATGTGACACCCATGTCTCTAGGCTGGCCTTGACAACGGGGAGCACACCTTCCAGCTCGGGCCCGAGCATGGTCACAGCCAGGGCTTCAGCTGAGCTGGCAGCAGGCCTGTCTGAGGCCAGCAGCCGGCTC
>NW_010411834.1:427-778 GCF_000710305.1 Buceros rhinoceros silvestris | reverse complement strand
CCACGGCGCCTGGGCCGCCAGCCGACACCTCCGGCTCCGACAGGCCCAGCCGGACGAGTGCATCTGGCTCCTGGTCACCCACAGATCGTGGTCCTGCCTGTCCCCAGGCAGGAATGTCTGGCCAGGGCAGCCGAGTGCCACATGTCCGTCTAGGGGATGGTGCCGCTGTGACTTGCTTGCTGCTTTTTCTGCTGTTTTGGCGGAGACCGGTGCTGAAGAGCAGGTGTTTGCTGGCCAAGTGCTGAGTTCAAGCTCACTTCCGTCCGTCCGTCCTGTGCAAGGTGCCCCCGTGTGCAGGAGAGGTCGGGCACAGTGGTGGTGGAGAGCCGTGTATAGACACTGAGGGGCTGG
>NW_010411834.1:0-204 GCF_000710305.1 Buceros rhinoceros silvestris | reverse complement strand
CCGCCAGACAGGTCTGATGAGATTAGCCGTGGTGCAGGGCAGGGGTGAGCCGATTGAGGTGACAGCCTTTCCTGTCAAGGAGTCACATGTGAGCTGGACGGTGAAGGTGATTCTGAACGCAGACGTCAGGGACGCCGCAGGGTCTCTGGCCGGCTCAGCTGTGAGTTTCTTTTTCAGGGCAAGGAGCTGAGGCAAGAAACTTGT
>NW_010411833.1:498-753 GCF_000710305.1 Buceros rhinoceros silvestris | reverse complement strand
CTTCTGACCTTCCCGAGGTCAGCACCACCCTCTCCAGTCCCGCACCAGCCCGGGACAGGCACCAGGCACCGGCCCAGAGGGGAAAACCTTCTGAACGCTTCGGAGACGCGGAGGATCTTTTGTGCTTTCCTAATCCCTGCCCTGCTCAGATTCGTACTTTTCCCCATTTACCGGTAATTACAGGTTACTTCATCCCTAACAACAATCATCCCAGTCAAACCCATTTAGCAGGAGCCAGTTAAACCCACCCCCGAG
>NW_010411833.1:0-206 GCF_000710305.1 Buceros rhinoceros silvestris | reverse complement strand
GAGGCTCGGGGGGGGGGGAAAGCCTCAGGCCCGCTGGGAGCTACAGGGAGGCCAGACCGAGAGCTCGGAGCCCGGTTTCGGGTGGAACCGCATCGCCCGAGCGGCAGCGGCTCCCGCAGGGGCAGGAGAGCCCGGTGGGCGGGGGACGGTGCAGGAAGGGACGGGGAAAGTCGGGCGGGATGCTCGGGGGTCTCGGCCCCTTCTCA
>NW_010411832.1:0-1356 GCF_000710305.1 Buceros rhinoceros silvestris | reverse complement strand
AGTATAAATAAAAAAATAGTATAAATAAATAAGATAAAGTATAGCATATACAGTTTTATATGTCTTTTGATTACCATTCTATCTTAATAGGTTTTGGCTTCGGATGTTTGAGGGTGAGGCTTCCAGGAGATCTTTAAGTTCAACCCATTCTGCACAGTATAGCTTTTTCTTTAATCTGCCTCTTGAGGATATTGTGAATGACTGAATTATATTATATGCCTCTTTTCCCGGTGTATTATTTCTTAAAATATGTACATTCTCATTTCTCCAGAGATTTAGTGAGATTTGGGACACGCTGAGGGAGGACTCTGACTTATAACTTTATGTCTGCCAAGGGAACGGTGATATGCAGTAATAACTGGCATACTGCAGTTTTGAAGCTAGAGTTCTATTCTAGGTGTATATTAACCAACTCAAAAACTTTTATGAGATCAGCAATAGGCCCCACATCATTCTGGGTGCTATATTCACAATGGTTTTAGAAAGAAAGAGTAATAATAAGAGATGATTTCTTCTCTCCTTCTTTTGAAAATTTTTATCAAGCCATCAGCTGTAATTTTAACTTTACAGGAAAAGGGTTGGACAAGAAGAAGATCTTTAATGAAAGCAATTTTAATACATCTAGTTCTGCACTTTTCTATTTTCATTAGAGATCATGGCTTGCTTGCCACAAGTAACCATAAACTCACATCTAATCCTACTGTTCACTAAGTGAACACACAGATCAAAAGCCATTTCTGATACCGGTACTGTTCTTCACCTGTATAAAGATGTCTCTGCAATGTACTGTTCACACGGTTATTCTGTAACAGCATTCGTCTTCCAAAACCAGGGATAGAGATTATTTTAAAAAGGGCTTTTTGTACCCTAATTTGGGGAACTAATTTTTTTTTATTTAAGAGCTGTTTACGGTGTGTCTGAGAAACCAGTCATTGGAAATATGGCTGGAAGGGATCTCAAGAGCTTGCTTATTCCACGCTGGCCCCAAGGGGGATCCCTAATTTATTCCTTACAGACATCTGCCTAGCCTGTTCTTAGAGACCTCCAGTGACACAGATCCCACAATCAGGAAATCTACTCTAATGCTGGACTGTCCTTGCAATTAGAGGACTTTCTCTTATCCTTAAGAATGATTTACTTTGCTCTAATTTCCACCCATTGCTTGCTGTTCTAACTCAAAGGCACAGCCTTGTTCTTTCTAATGGTAACTCAAATGATGCTGTAGGAAATCTCTGGCTTTAGGTTATACATTGGCTTTTGATCATATACTTCTATTGCCCTCTGCTGGGTTGGAATGTGAGATTTAATAGAGCATTCATACCTAGGACTAGTTAATAGCTAATCCTACATATATAT
>NW_010411831.1:379-795 GCF_000710305.1 Buceros rhinoceros silvestris | reverse complement strand
CGGCGCGGAGATGGGACACGGCGGGAGGCGGCGATGCTGCGGATGGAGGCGGGATGCACAGAGAGCTGTGGAGACCTGCCCGGCTGCGTGCCACGGGCACCCGTCTGCGCTGGGAGACCTGACCCTGCACTGCTGGGCTACGTCGTGAATGGGGACAGCGGTGCTGAGGCGCGGGGGACATGGACACGAGGAACAGCAGAGGGAGAGGGCCCCACGCGGGCCCCGCACATCTCTCCATCACGGGAGGAAAGGGCAGAACGACAACTTTGGCCTTCGGAGAATGCTCAGCTGCTGGCCACAGACCTGGGGCAGAGCCTCATGCCTGCAAGGACCAGGCTGCTGGTAGCGGCAGCCATGGGAGGATGGACGGACAGACGGACAGACAGGCGAGACAGGCCGTCACAGTGTGGCGAGAG
>NW_010411831.1:0-206 GCF_000710305.1 Buceros rhinoceros silvestris | reverse complement strand
GGGCAGCGCAGCCGACTCCAGAGACCGGATGGCAGCGTGACCAGCGGATTGGATGCATGACGTTGCGATGGCTATGAATGACAGATGCCAGCGCGGCCCTGCTGCCCCCTGCTCTGTCCCCGGCACCCGCCTGGCCCATGGGGACACAGGTTGAGCTCACCAGCACTCCCTGCAACCCCGCACCCCTGCCCGCAGCCCGCGCCCTC
>NW_010411830.1:494-742 GCF_000710305.1 Buceros rhinoceros silvestris | reverse complement strand
CCTGTGCAGCAGCTCCCGCCAGCCCTGTGCCTCACGTGGTGGGGAGCAGGGCTGCCAGGCACTGGGGGGCTGGTGGTCTGGCCCCAGGGCTGCCCTGGGGGATGGGGCTGCTGCCTGACCACTGCTTGATGGCTCAGCTGGTCTCCTCCAGGACGCCAGCGGGCGTGTGATCGAGCTGGAGGTGACCTGCACAAAGTCGGACGTGGCAGAGAAGACCAAAGCCTTCATCCACTGGCAGTCGGAGGCGC
>NW_010411830.1:0-206 GCF_000710305.1 Buceros rhinoceros silvestris | reverse complement strand
CGGGGGGCGGGATGGGGCGGCTTCGGGGTCCCGCCAGCTGCTGCCCCACAGCTGCTCTGGGACATCACGTCCCCTCGCCTGGCGGCTTTGGGATGAGACTGTCTCATGGCAGGTTTTTGCACAAAAATCCTGAGGACCCATCGGAGGTGCCTGGTGGCTTTTTGAGCGACCTCAACCCTGTGAGTAGTGGCAGGAGCTGGGGTTAC
>NW_010411829.1:561-867 GCF_000710305.1 Buceros rhinoceros silvestris | reverse complement strand
GTCCACGCAGACTGCAGAAATGCCACAATGCGAGCTGGCCACCCTGAGGGGTGTTCAGGAGGACCCCCCTCCCCGCGCTCCTGATGGTTAGGTTAATGGTTGGACTGGGTGGTCTTAAAGGACTCTTCCACTCAAAAAGATTCTGTGATTCTGAGAACAGTTTTATTTGTTGCAGAGTTCTGAGTTCTAGCAGTTCTCAATGGTTGGGCTGGGGGATCTGAAAGGTCTTTTCTAACCTGAATGATTCTAGGGAGTTCTCCTTTCCCCAGGGTGATCTTTCCTTCAGGAAGAGCTGGGCTGCACTGT
>NW_010411829.1:0-422 GCF_000710305.1 Buceros rhinoceros silvestris | reverse complement strand
TGCGCCCCTGCCGCACTCACTGCAGAGGAGGACGGGAACACCCAGCCATGTCCTTCCATCGGAACGTGCTTCAGCAGCGAGACAGAGCAACCTCCCACCAAGACCGGCAACACCAGAGCACCCTGTGCCCAGCACTGGGAAGGACGCGCACACAGCCACCGAAGCCAGGCTGCTGCTGCGCGGCCCCGAGGCCACGGGCAGGCAGAAGCCACTGACACCGAACAGCAAAGAGCTCCTCCGGGACTGGAGCTCACACCTCGGAGCCTCTTGCAAACTGGCAGCAGACGGTTGGCTCCATCCCCTCCCTCGTGAGTCACACGCCCACCTGAACGCAGCGTCCTCTGCCCGTCTGGCGGGACCAGCCGGAGCTGCGTACCGGCTTCTGTTCCCCATAACGTGGGAGTACAGGCTGCAGGGAGCGG
>NW_010411828.1:1536-1812 GCF_000710305.1 Buceros rhinoceros silvestris | reverse complement strand
CCCCCGCTGCCAGCCTGGGCAGGACGCGCCATACCTGAGTCCTTGGTCAGCCAGTACCTGTTCTCTGAACTTGTATTGTTCTTCCAGGTGATGGGGACGATCCAGGTGTAGCTGTGCCAGGGACAAGCAGGTGGTGGGACCGTCTCTTACCCCTCCCCAACCCCCCTGGACCCCTCAGTACCATGGTCACACACACACACACACACACACTCACTTGAAGACGGAGGGTCTCTCCACCTTGGAGTCAGGGTCCAGCAAGAAGTGGGTCTGGTTGAT
>NW_010411828.1:1000-1249 GCF_000710305.1 Buceros rhinoceros silvestris | reverse complement strand
CGGTGCAGGGGTGGGTATGGGTGAGGTGCAGGGCTTGGTGGGTGCTGCAACCCTCGCCCAGCGTGTGACTGGGACCCCATCCCCACAGAACCAGGGCAGCCGCAGGGAAGGGGCTGGGGTGGGGGGAGCCTCCGGGAGCAGCCAGCCCCCTCCTACCTGCTGCAGGTGAGTCCAGAGGTCTGTGTAGACGGTGTTGTTGTAGGCGAAGGTGTGGAGGTAGGACTGTGGCAGAGCACCAGGAGGGACGGG
>NW_010411828.1:574-820 GCF_000710305.1 Buceros rhinoceros silvestris | reverse complement strand
CCCCAGACCCCCCTGCCGTGAGGCACCCATCCCACACTGGGACTGGGTGCCCCCAACCCCGGCACCAGCAGAGCCTCACCTGCAGCCCAAGCTTGAAGACGTCCTCGGTGAGGAAGTCAGAGAGCATCCGCAGCACCGATGCGCCCTGCGGAGACGGCAGCTCAGAGGGACCCCAGGCACGCGGGGCACCCCACAGCCCACCCCACCACCTGGGGAGCCCCTGGTGTGCCCACCTTGCTGTAGGCG
>NW_010411828.1:0-448 GCF_000710305.1 Buceros rhinoceros silvestris | reverse complement strand
TGGGCCCACCTTGCTGTAGGCGATGCTGTCTAACACCTCGCTGATCTGCGCGGGGGTCATGACCTCGTCCTCGCTGCTGGAGAGCGGGTGGGAGGTGGTGAGAGCATCCGTCGCCATCACCGTGTACACCTCGTTCAGCACCATCAGGTCTTTCTGCGGGGCAGTTGAGTGCCACTCAAGCCCTGCGTGCACCCTCCCGGCAGCGGGGGCCTGCACCCCCTGCCTGCACCCCCTGCCCGTGCCCTGTGCCCATGGGCACTCACAATGTTCCAGGAGGGCTCCGCCGAGTCTGCACCCAGGTACTCGACGTAGGAGGCGAAACCCTCATTGAGCCACAGATCGTTCCACCACTGCAGCGTCACCAGGTTCCCAAACCACTGCAAGGGGAGGGCACAGCACCCTGTCAGCCAGGTCCAGCTGGCCGGCGGGGTGGGTGAGGGGCACGGCG
>NW_010411827.1:9262-10418 GCF_000710305.1 Buceros rhinoceros silvestris | reverse complement strand
TGCTGGATTAAATACAGTCTCTGATGACGAAGGAGCGCACTGGTGAGGAGGGCTGGGTGGAGGAACCAGTTTGAGCTAACCTTGCAACACGAGGCGCTTTAGTACGTCCTGGTTGGTGCTGCCAGCGGTGAAACGGGCTGCGTGCTGCCCTGGCGCCAGATGGTTTTGGAGGGGTGGCAGGTTGGGGAGGCTCTGCGCCGTGCCGTGGCCGCCTCTTTCAGTTGGTGGAAGCCGGGCTGCGGTGCTTTGCTGTGTGACGTGGCAGGCGGGAGCAGGCCACTGCCGTCTTGGGGTCTAAGTCGACTTCTGGTTTCTGCTGCAGCGGAAACCAAACCTCCCCGTGTGCTGCGCGAGGCGGTGCCAGGCCCTGGAAGGAAATCCCGTCCTCGCTACAGAGGTCAGCAGCGTCGCAGAGCATGACGCTCGGTCATCCCTTGTCTGTTTGCTTAATTGTGGAAGTTACCCACCTGCATCTTTAGAGCTGGAGCCACGCCGTGTCTCGTCTCTGGTTGGTGAATGCCGGTAGTTTTATGGGGAAGCTGCAGTCCTGGGAGATGCAGGGTGCTTCCCCTGTCCCCGAGCACTTGGGACGTGCCCTGTGACGTTCCTGCTGCTGGGTTTGGTAATGCTCTGTGTGTGGCGATTGTGCTCAGAGGTTGGAGTTTGGATCAAAATACGGAACCTGGGTGGAGGAGACCAAGAGGGGGACAAGGGTGGGGTTGCTGAAGGTCAGGAGGTCAGTCAGACCCTGGAACTGGTGTCAAAGCTGGTTGTGGTGAGCACTTCCCCTTCGCTGTCCGGACACCTAGAAAAATGCCACATCTACCGTGTCCTTTCTCTTCTGGACCAGCATGTGAAAAGCACTTGAATTCAAGCAGGTTTGGAAAATGAAGAGCCACAAGCCCTTTTCTTCCCCGTGCTCTCCGTAGCAACGTCCCTACTGATTTCCTCCAGCACCATGAGGAATCCCAGGCCTGCAGCATCCCCTGAACAGCACCACAGAGACCAGCTCCACTCTGGTGTTCAGTATCTCCCAGCTCCATCGTGGTCACACCATCTCTTCTGCTGCTGGCTTTGCTGCCGGGGGAATTGGGGAGCCTGGTTCCAGTTGCTCTGGTTCTGGCTCGGCACGAGCGGTCGCTGTCATACCACCGAG
>NW_010411827.1:5182-9149 GCF_000710305.1 Buceros rhinoceros silvestris | reverse complement strand
CTTCCCGTATGCCTGCTGTGGTGAGGGCTGGGAGAAGATTATATTGTGTATACCAGAAAGATTATAAATGGGTTGAGGTGTAAAATTTCAGTTGGTCTCTCAGAGGTACCTTCAGTCAGCTGCCAGGGTTTGTCCTCAGGAGCAGGGAGATTGCTGAATTGCCCCGAAACCTGCCTGTCCGGGAGCGATGTGTCACCTTGGTGGTCACCCTTTCTCAACCTGGTTCGATGGCTGAGCTGAAACGCTGATGTAACGTCGGCTTGGGACTTTGTCATCCGGTTCCTTAATGCAGCCTCTTCCAGCCCGATTTAGATGCTCCTCCAAATATATCAGCCCTATGCAAGCCCCTTTGTCTGGGCAGAGGACGCAGCCCTTCCCCAGCGAGGAGCTGGCCGGCTGAGCCAGGGGAGGGCTGCCCGGCTCCACCAGCTTGGCACATCGGCCCCTTCAGCCGCCCCGGGAGAGGAGAGGGGAGCACCGCGGCAAAGCCACCCCTCGGCACCGCTCCCACCTCTGAGGGAGGGGAAGATGAGTGTTGTTTTTTCACGCAAAGGAAAATCAAGGTTCGTTATTACGTGCGGTGGTTCAAGTTCCCGTGATGCCCGTTCAGGGTGCGAGGGATGTTCAATTCCAGCGCTTGCCCAGACTTCAGGGGGAGCGATCAGCAGATCCTCTTCCCCACAGAGCTCCCTTGGCAGCGGCAGCAGGATGTGGGATTCTCCTTTCCTGTCCCAACTCTGCACTGCTGAAGCCTTCGGCGTCCTGCCCCGTTGTTCCTGTGGTGTGTTGGGTGTTTCTTCCCTGTCGATTGATGGCTCACAAAGTGCTTTGGCTCCTCCAAGATGAGGGACGTGGTGTTGATCCGTGCCGAAGGATCGGTGGTATTGGCAGGTTTTTGGGTGGATTTCCTTTTCCCTTGGGCAGCTGCTTGGTGTGAAACGGTCCTAGGACAGGGGCTGGCTCTATGCCGGAGCTTCCTACGCTGCCCAGGCATCTGTTTCTAGGCAGCAGGGAGAGGCGAACCTCCCTGGCAGGTCAGACCTGGCGCCGGTGCGGAAAGCCCCGCCTGGTTGGCGTACCTGACAGCGGTGCGAGTTCGTCGAGTCGGACTGAAACCGAGGAGCTCAGGCCCCTGCGTGGGATATTGTCGCAGCATCTCGGTTGTTTTTCCACTTCATGTTAAATCTGAGCTTGGAAGTTTTTCCACTTCACGTTAAATCTGAGCTGGGAATGCTCTTTGGAAGGGTCAGAACAGCAGAGCCACCCCACTGTGCGGAACCAGTAAAGCCGTGGCTTGGTCTGGTTGTGGGACCAGGAGCCTGGTGCCAGTTTGGGAGCAGACTGAGTCCCCTTGTGGTCAGTCCCGTTCCTCAGATGTGAACCCAGCGATTAAAGCTGCGGTAACAGCGAGCCTGCCTGGAGAGTTGGGGCATAAGATGCCTCCCAGAGTTGGTGCCTTCAAACGGGGGCCGGAGGGGTTGCTTGTTTGAGGAGAACAGAGCCACATTGTCCACAAAGTGGCCACAGATTCTTTCAGGATGCTGTTTCTGCTCTGATCTCTTCACTTCAAGAGCTGCATGATCTTGGTCATACCATGTGTGTCCTCTGGATGTGATGGCCAGTCAAGATAGGAGAAAGCTCAAGTGGCTCTTTTTGCTATCAATGGCTCGGTGACCTGCTAAACACCAAAGATTCTTCCCATAAAAATGTAGATTTATTAAAAAAATTAAAGTCAGCGTGGTTTTAACTTAATTTTCTCATACCGGTCAGTGTGCAGGGTCTCCCTCTCGAGAACATGCATCTGTTTTGCAGGTCCACATAATTCGGATAGTTTGGCACTAAGCTGCCGACAGCGCATTCCTTCGGGAGAGCAGATGAATTTTAATGGCACCGTGGAGTGGTTGAAATAGGGACTTCTCCAAGCAGGCAAACCACCCTCCTTCACTTCCTCCTGCCTACCCTCTTCCCACCTCTTTGGCTCGGCGCTGCTGCGAGCGGGGTGTGTTTCCCCAGGCCTCTGCATGGTTCAGGGTGGGTCCTGGGCAGAGGGAGACCTGCTCGGGCTTGTCCCGGGGAGGTTGCAGAGCTCGGTGTCAGCAGAGCTGATGGCTCGGGCTCCACGTGGCCAGAGTTTTATCTTGGGGGTCCAGTTTGCAGCAGGAAGAAGGAATGGGGGGAACTGGGCTGATCGCTCCCTGAATAAGAAGTGAAGAGACAAGGACTTGCATTGTGTGACCTATAATTGGGGTGAGCTATTCAGAGGGAAAAAATGCCCATTTCTCCCGTCGGTGGTGAGGGCTGGGATAATGTTTGGGCCTTGGGCAGCAAACCACCAAATTCTTTTTATTTTTATACAGCAACATTATTTTAATAATTCTTCTCCATCACTCGGCAGCGCGGCTGCCCTGCCGACGTGCTTTTCCTCTAAGAAACCGGGTGTAACACCTTGTGATCCCCGTTCCTTGAGTACCTTGAGCTGCAAGAGGCCAAATAACCACGTGCCAGAGCCCAAAACGCAGCGATTCCCAGGAGACCCCGTGTCGGAGCGGTGCCCTCCGGCCACTGCGGAGTGGAAAAGGCGATGGGCTTTTCCCCCCGCTGCCCCGAGGAGGTCCGGGGGGTTGCTCAAGCTTCTGTGGGAGGGCAGAGCTCTGCCTTGGTGAAGCGAGTCGGGATCTTGGCCGGGTGAAGAGCATGTTGGAAACACTCGCTGTTACCTGGTGAAGCAGACGGGACCGAGCTCTTACACCCGATACCTGCGTGTTCCAGCGCCCTGCCAGCTGCTCAGGTTCCTCCGCCCGCTCTGATAAAGTCTAAAGAAATGCACAGAAGCAAAAGACCAAAGCAGACCACTGCACCTCACCGAGGTTCTGCGGAAAACTAATAATTAAGGAGTGTTTTGTCAGCGCTTTTGGTTGTGATCCCATCTTAATGTGGTCGCCTTGTTTGAATGTAAATGTGAAACGCCAGAGCTGCTGTGGGAGAACGATTGGGTGACACCGGGCTGGACGCGAGGTGCAAGCTCAGGGGTTTCGGTTAACGCACCGCGCGGCTCTTTTGCAGCTCCCCTGGTAGGTCTGGGAGGAGCAAGCTGATAAGAAAGTAAATCCTTGGAGGAGCAGCATCAAGCTTCAGTTCGGTGCGGAACCAGTTGGGTGTGGAGCGGCGTCTTGGGGAGGCAAAGGGCTTCCCCCGCTCGCACACGGTTCGGTTTAGCAGCGCTTCTCGCACCAAAAAAAATGTCCTTTTTTCCTGCTGCGTTTATGCCGGGCTGACCTGGGGAACGGGGCACAGCCCAGGCTGGGCTCTGTTGGTGTTCTGGAAATGCAGAGTTCGGGCTGTGTCGTGTTCCGCGAGGTTCGTAAATCGGGTTGGTAAATAAAGTTGAGAGCTCTGGTGTTGTGGGAAACTCTCTCTTCCACACGGGGTGTGTTTTGGGTTGACAGTGCCCTCTCGGCTGCCCTGAGTTCCATGCGAGGGCCATTTCCAAACTTCTTTGGGGTGAAATGTGGCATCGTTGCAGCCCCGCAGACGCGCAGTCTGGGACAGCAGCGTTCAGCGCCTTGGCAGCGGTCGGGGGGTGCAGAGAGAGGAAAGAGCTGCCTGGGAAATTTAGGTCAGTAGTTGAAGCTCCCCCTTGGTGGCCCAATCAGACCTTGCTCTTGCCAGGGAGGGGACTAGCTGGCAGCACTGCCAGCAGCTTGGGTCACCCGTCACCTGGCCATCGGGACCTTTCCGAGCAGATTTCACCCCAGTCATGGACCCAGCGCTGTGCCCTGGGTCTGCTCCTGGTGGGATTTGTTTTGGAACACATACAGGTGGATGGCTTCATCTCTCGTTCCTAAGCCCCTGCGCCACCAGCCCTGGGCAGGCTTTAACTCTCTGTCTCTCCAGCCCCCCGAGAAGGGAGCAGGCTGTGAGTATTTTAAGGGCTGGGCAGCAGCGCTCGGGGAGGGAGCCCGGTGGT
>NW_010411827.1:4664-4870 GCF_000710305.1 Buceros rhinoceros silvestris | reverse complement strand
GGCCGGGGTGGTGGTGGGGGTGACCTTGTCTGCAGGGCCTGACTCGCTCCCCCAGGCCCGCTCGGTCCCCGGAGCCAGGCACTGTGACCGACAAAGCCTGGTTTTGTGGGTGACGGGGCTTGGCTGCCCAGAAGGCTGTTGCCTGGAGCTTCAAAATGCTTCACGCAGCTCAAATTCTCTTTGGTGGAGGGGGGAAAGCTTTGTAA
>NW_010411827.1:3096-4505 GCF_000710305.1 Buceros rhinoceros silvestris | reverse complement strand
GGGGGAGGCTCTGATGGTGTTTTTAGGGTGTTGGGGGTGGGCAGAGGGGCCAGACCCCTTTTCTGGGGAGTGGTGTGCCGCGGTGGCTCGGAGCAGGTGGTGCAGGGAGTTCTGGTCTGCTCTGGTGGGAACATGCAGGTGATGCCGAGGCTTCCCCTGCCGAGTGGATGCCGAGGCTTCCCCTGCCGTGGCCCGGCTCCTCAGGAGCCCCGGGGCTTTCTTTGGATGCCCCGCGGTTGCCATGACCTTGCCCAAGGTCACTCCAGGACCCGGTGTCCCTGTTCGGAGCGGTGGTGGTTTTCTGGGCCCCCAGCCGTCAAACAGCCTCGTCCTCCATAGTGGGACCCCTTAGCCGTGAAAAACCTCACGAAGTAACAGCTTTGGGTTCAAATCGTGCCGCCGCAGGAGCCTGGCAGCTGGCTCCCAGGACCCGGTGTCCCTGTTCGGAGCGGTGGTGGTTTTCTGGGCCCCCAGCCGTCAAACAGCCTCGTCCTCCATAGTGGGACCCCTTAGCCGTGAAAAACCTCACGAAGTAACAGCTTTGGGTTCAAATCGTGCCGACGCAGGAGCCTGGCAGCTGGCTCTGGAGCTCGGGAAGCCACTTCGATGCTTGGTCTTGGTGGCAGCACTTGCATTGTTCACCCTGAGCGTCCAGCCTGGGTCTTTCCCCCTACCCTGACCCCCCCCATCACATTTGTACCTTGAGCTTAAGGCTGTTTTGTGCATAAATATTTAATAGCGAGGTGTTTGCTGCAGATCGGTGTTTCACGGGCTCAGAGCTGCCTTCTCCTGCGTTCCCTTTGTATAAAACAAAAAGGTGCAGAAATTCCTCTTCTTCCTTGGGTTAACGAAGCTTTTTAAAAGTAATAAAACACGGAGAGCCACAGGGAGAGCTGCTGGGGGGCCGGGCCGGGGGTGGCTGCCTGTGCTGGGAAGCAAGCGTTGTTTTGCAACCCCGGTTGCTAGCTCCCTGCGCTCGGCACTGGGAGTTGCTTCCTCTGTAATTACTTGTGTTCTGGTTGAGCTCCTGACTCATCCAGCCCCCTCCTCGTCGCGTGGGACAGGCTGCTTCCCGCTGTGCCTCAGTTTCCCCACCTGTAAACTGGGGACTTTGATACTTAAGGCTTGTGCCAAGGTGTTTGGTGAGGCAAATTATTTATGTGTGGATGTTGTAGCTCCTGGTGCTCGGGCAGGGGGGATATATTCATTTATTGGGAGACAGCGTCTTTGTGGCACAGAGGAGAGGGGTTTGGTGCTTGAGACAGAGGAGGGAAATGTTACTGCCAGTTGTCTTTTCCCAAACAAACCCTTGGCACTGGAGAGAAATGCAGCTTGTGCTGGAGCCGGTCTGAGATGCAGGGGGCTGGTGCCAGGGCAGCTGCTCCGTGAGACCAGTCTCCTCTCTGGCC
>NW_010411827.1:1026-2983 GCF_000710305.1 Buceros rhinoceros silvestris | reverse complement strand
GCTGGCCGCCGCAGAGGCTCCTGTGCCCGGGGAAGGGGTGGCAGGTGCCTCAGGTTGAGGGGTTTAAGCTGGGCTCTTTGTAAACCACCCTTAGCAGCTGGCCAGGGGGGTCGGTGCTTTCCTGCACACCGAGGTGCGCTGAGCTCGGTGCCAGCACCCTGCATCTCTCTGAGAGCGTCCGCAGACGCTGGGAGCTCAGGAACCAGCGACGGGAACGGTTTTCCTAGCAATCACGGGATTGTATCAGGAGTTCAGCTGGGCAGAGCGAGGCTGAACGAGCAGCGGACCTTTCCAGTAGAAGTGGTGAGACTGGGAAGTCCTCCCAGGGGTAGACTGTGGTCCACTGGCGAGGCTCAAGCCGCTGTAGCCCAATGCTGGGCACACCTGGCAGCTCGTCTGGCTGTACAAGCCTGGTCCTTGCCAGCCCTGGCCCCGCTCCCTGCTAATTCAGCTCTTCCTCCAGCCTGAGAGCAAGCACCTGGGCTGTGCTGCTCCTCCTCCTTCCCAGCGTGACGGTGAGCACGGTCCGTCCTCACCCGCATCTGTACAAGCCTGGTCCTTGCCAGCCCTGGCCCCGCTCCCTGCTAATTCAGCTCTTCCTCCAGCCTGAGAGCAAGCACCTGGGCTGTGCTGCTCCTCCTCCTTCCCAGCGTGACGGTGAGCACGGTCCGTCCTCACCCGCCTCTCTTTAGATGTTGGGTGTCTCCGTAGAGGCCATGTGAACCGCAGAGCATGCCGGCGGCGTCGGTTGGGTGCCTGCTCTGCGCTGGGAGCTTGCCCGTGCGACGCGATGCCTCCGCGCAGCCGAGGCCCCCACGACTCACTGCGTTTTCCTTCTTCTCTCGTAGCCTTTTGCGTCAAAGATGGCGGGTGGCGTGGACGGCCCCATAGGGATCCCGTTCCCCGATCACAGCAGCGACATCCTCAGCAGCCTGAATGAGCAGCGAAACAACGGGCTGTTGTGCGATGTGGTCATCTTGGTGGAAGGCCAGGAGTTCCCCACCCACCGCTCCGTCCTGGCGGCCTGCAGCCAGTACTTCAAGAAGCTCTTCACCTCAGGGTTAGTGGTGGACCAGCAAAACGTGTATGAGATAGACTTTGTGAGCGCGGACGCCTTGTCGGCTCTGCTGGAGTTCGCTTACACCGCGACCCTGACTGTCAGCACTTCGAACGTCAACGACATCCTCAACGCCGCCACACTGCTGGAGATCCCGGCGGTAAGGGATGTTTGCACGGATCTCCTGGACAGGAAGATTCTGGCCAAAAATGACCAGATGGATACAGTAGATCAAATTGATCAAAGGAACCATCTCAGAGCAAAAGAGTACCTGGAGTTCTTCCAGAGCAACCCCGTCAATGGCCACCAAGGCAGCTTTCAGTGGACCAACCCAGAGTTGAGAGACCTTCAGAGACTGAACTTCCGAGCTAAAGAGGAGGAGGAGGAGGTGGACTGCAATGGCATGGACTTCTACTCGCAAACCCCTCTAAACGAAAGACCAAAGGCGAATGACTGTGATCCTGACAGCAACCCGGCCATGTGGCTGGACAGGGAGGTGAAGGAGGAGCCGGATCCCGGCTCCTTGTTTTCACCTTCTCAGAACGGACATTACAGCGGCCGTGGCCTTCCCACACCGGAGGAAGAGGAGGGGACCCCAGGGGGGCCTCTGGAGCAGCAGGAAGCTGGCGACTCCCCCAGCTTCGGTCCTGCTGGAGCCGAGACGGAGGATGATACGAAGGAGATGGATGGCTTGGCCGCCAGCGCCCTGCTGCAGCACATGATGAATTCGGCCAGACAGCAGCTCGGGGAGGACGACCGCAAGGACGACGAGGGGGTCATGGATTATTACTTGAAATATTTCGGCAGTTCGAGCGAGGGCGATGTCTATCCGTCCTGGTCCCAGAAGGTGGAGAAAAAGATCAGGGCAAAAGCATTCCAGAAGTGCCCCATCTGCGAGAA
>NW_010411827.1:584-938 GCF_000710305.1 Buceros rhinoceros silvestris | reverse complement strand
CGCCGGGGAGAAGCCCTTCACCTGCACTGACGGTGGCCAGAGCTTCAGGCGGGCCGGCAAGCTGCCGCGCCACATCCGCACCCACACTGGGGAGAAGCCCTACGAGTGCAACATCTGCAAAGTCCGATTCACCAGGTAAGGGGCGGGCGGACGCTGGAGGAGAGGAGAGGGGGCTCTCACGCAGAGCCGGCTCTTGGCTTTCCCCGGGGGCTGTCGCGGGGCCGGTCACGTGCAGTTTTATGTTGCCTGCTCGACTGATTTCCATCTCGACGGGCGAGCTGGAGGCCAGAGTTTTCCAGAGGGGCGAGCGATTTGGGTGTCTGACCTTTGAGGTATCTCCAGGGGCTTGTCGTG
>NW_010411827.1:0-360 GCF_000710305.1 Buceros rhinoceros silvestris | reverse complement strand
GATAACAGGGTTGAGGAATGGGAGCTGCAGCCCGTGGCGTTTCCATCGTGGCCGAGGAGCCCGGGGCTGGGGCAAGATCAGCTGTTTAGAAACAGCTCCATGGGTTGACTGAAGCGCTGGTGGCTGCTAGTTGGGCTGGGAAGAGGTCGGACCCCACATCGCTCGTGTCCTCTCTCTCGGCAAACCACAGTGGGCCGAGCGATGGCCGCCCCGAACACCGCACAGACCCCGGGACCTCGCTACAGCTCCCCGGGGGCATTCGCCTTGGCGCTGGTTCTAATCAGGGCTCCCCCGCTCCTTCCCTCCGCCGCGGGAACGCTGAAGAAAGGGGATATTGTTCGGGTTCCTCCGGTTCACTCG
>NW_010411826.1:34474-36779 GCF_000710305.1 Buceros rhinoceros silvestris | reverse complement strand
GGGGACCTGCTGCTCCGGCTGCTGCGGGCACCGGGAGCCACCCCGAGAGACACAGCCAGATGCTCTAGCACGAACATTTTGGTCCATGGCTTCTCTTGTCCCATTTATTTTTCTCTTCTGAATCGCCGATTTCCTTTCAGTGAATTTTCTGCTTTCCAAAAGAACCTCACGCAGGTTTGTTTTGCCAACTCCAACCGTTCAAAAATCAGGACGTTTCCCTGAACAAGCCATTTAAAATGACAATAATGGACTTGACCTTCTGAAAGAGCTTTTTTAATAAGGCAAACTGAAACAATTCTTTTCCTGCTGCTCTACCCTGTGCGGGGCCGGTGTGACCCGAGGTGGGGTCTGGGCTCCCCATGCCAGGTCTGCACCTTGTGCCCGCACCCGAAGGGACGTCCAACATGTCCCTTGCGGAAACAGCGGCGGCCACTGCCCCGCACTGCTGGGGCAGCTGCTGGTGCTGGTCGTCAGGAGACTCCCGAGCTTAAAGTCTTAAAAAACCCTAAACCCAAACAAGCGGTATTGACACGTGTGGTAGGAACAGTGACTATAATCACAACCACATTCTCTGGAAACGTTACCCCGTTTTATCTCACCGCCTGGGCACACTCGTACGGTGAGGAACGGGAAGACGTATTCCTTTGCTGTTACAAGACACTCAGGGAGTTTTCTTGAGCAGCCCTTCTGCCTCAGCGGGCGAGACCCGAGACTTGGAATTTAGCGAGGAAATAAGCTCCAGTCATACAAGGACTAACGCGTTTCATTTTTCGTGGTCTAGTGAAATCTGTGTTCATTTTGGCTGTCTGACAAAGGCTTTAAAAATACATGTACGTACTTCATTTCTTCATGCTAATTTTTAATCTACTGTAACAATTTTTTATTCTATGAGAACAGTTTCAGCTAATGAGCTTCCAGCCTTAACTTGGCACTGCTGCCGTGGCTGTAGGTCAAGAGGAATTTCTTGTGCCGTTGGCGGTCTCCCTGTGATCTTTTAGCTCTGGATGCATGCGCAGGGAAAACATGGGATATCTCCCACGGTGGGATGGTGAACATGAACCCGATGGGACGCCTGACGTTCTGGAAGTTGGCACAGAACAGCAACTGACATCTTTTGATTCCTGATTTTTGACAGCTGGAAAAGGCTTGAATGTCGGGCAGGCTTGGAATTCAAGCAGAGGCTGTAAGAACTATTTGGGTCTTGTACACAGAGGGATAAAACTCTGCAAGAGAGGGGACCAGACCTAACTCGGTGAATACCCACTTCAGAGCAGATATCAGGAATAAGCAAAGGGAGCAGAAGGAATGGAAAAAGGATTAATCAAAGAAAACTGTATCTTAGAAGTGTAGGCATAAAGGGAAGTGTGCCAGAAGTAAAGGCGAGTGAAACCTCGTAAAGGAAATTAAAACAAATAGCAAAATGTCCCTCAGCCGCACATTCCAGGAGACAAAGGAGAGAAGAGGTAGCGCTGCTTTCAGGAGGAGAGGCAGGACACAAGGGAATGCATCATGTAGAGTGGACATTTACCTAGAGGAGATGAATAGACCTTATCTTACCCCAGTGGAACAAGTCCTAGAGATCACAATGTGACGATGTGTGAGATGATCGTTATAGGTCGCTTCCATACTCCCGTTGCTGACCCAGACATCTAACAGCACTGGCACCCGGCTGTGTAATCGCTGCAGAGCGGCACAGCATAGCTTGAGAGCAGGAAACAGCGTTCCAGCAGCTAAAAAGAGCAAAAATGGTTGAAGTCTGATCCAAGTAAAACACAAGACTTTTGGATAAATTTAGCAGGAAAGAATAATACCAGACATGATGGCAGATAGAATCGGGCTAAAATACAACATGCATTTACTGAAGGTGGAGAGTGCTGGACTAACCTGATGGCTTGGTAAGGTGGCTAGTTTTCTAAACAGAGACAAGCTAGTAGATCTGTTCTGCCTGGTAACAAATAAATGGAGGCTGGAAATTAGAAGAGAATGTTCAACCATCAGAGCAATGAGGTCCTGGTACATCTTCCCTACAGGCATGGCAAGTGCAAGCAAATGCATTATAAGGTAGCACTTGATCCGTTCACAAAAAGGGTCGTTTTTCTCCTCCTAAGACAGCCCATATGCCTACAGATATCTTTCTGAGTGTGTGCTGTTCATATTTTGGGCTGTTGCTTCTTTGTCCTAAAGCTCACTGCCATCAGTTCGGGGCCTGCGTCTTTGCCCTTTTATCTGCTTTTTAAATGCCTGCTCTTTTCTGCTGCCTTTACTGAGCAATGAGATAGCAACGCTGCCTGCGCTCACGCATTCC
>NW_010411826.1:24968-34432 GCF_000710305.1 Buceros rhinoceros silvestris | reverse complement strand
TTTCTCCGCCCTTTCCTGGGCAATGACATAGCAACGCTGCCTGCGCTCCCCCATTCCTGCACCCACCACCTCCCACAGCCAGCGCCTGACCCTGAATAGTGGGAACTTCCCAGTTACTAACGTGGCATTTGGATCCGGCTTCTGAAGAAAGGCAACAATACTCCGTATTTCAGAAGAACATTCTGTTTCGAGGCGAATAGCTAAGGGGTTTTATTTTAATAGGAAGATAGTCACAGCATATTTCAAAAGCCAGCCTGTAAGCTGTGCCTGTGAACTCCTTTCTCACAGTCCTGTCCCTGTTTAGTTACCGAGGCTGAGTCAAGGGCAAACAGACCTTATGCTTCGGTGATCGGATGAAGGTCAATCTCTACCACATTTTATCTTGTGTAATTGAGTAGATACACGGAGGAGGTGAAATATTGCAGTGTTTTGAAGCCTGAGCAATTGGCTTGTGCCAAAGGTGGGATTAATGGACCATTAAGTGCATTTTGCCCAGTTTTTCTGCATGAAAGTTTCTAAAGGAAAAATCAGCAAAGTGGCTGGGTTAGTTCTGTCACTGCTAGAGGAGCGTTTTCTGCATGGGAATTGAGGGGCTCTTGGAAAAACAGACCACCTTCCTAGGCTTCCGGGCTGTCAGACTCGCAGTTTCCAGGGGGTGTCGATCACTGAACCCGGATCGTTCGGCCGGGGGACGGGGAGTTTCCCGGCGGGGCGGCGGGTGTGCTTCGGGGCGCCTCGCTGTAGGTGGTGCTGCAGGGCAGCGGGAGGGCAGCAGCAGCCCCTGCGCCGCTGGTGACATTCCGTTCTTCGGCTCCTTAACCAGCTCTTGGTATTCCAGCTTTCTTCAACGAAAATTACACATAGGTGCCCATAATTTCTTATTTTGATGAGCTATAACCTGAACGCACCAGTTGGAAATGTAAATGTTTTCTCTGAGCTCAAACCGCTGGCATTAACGTCCTCTTCCCGGAAAACTGCACTTGAATAAATGGTCTTTTTGTCTTGATCTAACTTTGCCAGGATTTTAACAGCAGATTGCAGAATCTAATGAATTAGAGAAGTCAGTCTGAAAAAGAATAATAAGTTGGTCATGCACAGATCCCAGTAATGGATGTTTAAATTTAAAAGAGAAAGAAATACACATCTCTAATTGGGCTCTGTCCTCTTTTGCTCTACACTCAAATGTTGCCTTGAGTTCAGCTGCTCTTCTGCACACTGAAAAATGGTAGAATAGATCCTGCAAATGTGCCTGTACACCTCCTTTGCTGCTGAAATGCCATCAATCCAGGTGGAATCAAATCTTCCTTCAAGCTGGCTAGGCAGTGAGGACTGCTGTGTTTGCTCGGAAGGCTGGGAGGAATTTTTTAATCAAAATTCAGCTGCAAAAAATTGATGTTTACAGGCAGACATACTTCACATACGTAATTAGACAGGCAACCTTGCTCAAAGGCAGATGTGAGAGTTACAGTCTATGAGCTCGTACTCCAGTCTCATGGCAGGCTAATAATGCCAGTGGTACTTAAACAATGGAACAACTTTGTCATCTAATATTGTGCAGAATTCCTTTCCTCGGCTGGGCACTATATTAAATCTTCTGTGGCACCATGGTGTTAGGTCACCTCTGCAGCAAAGATAAAAGATTGCTCACTGTAGGAATTTATATCTCTGCTTATCCTGATTACTTCTCTAATAGTCATGTGAAGATAGGCTGTATTTAACTTGATGTATCTCATGTAAAAATTAGTTACTGGTCTCTGTCTTGTGACATATATCCAAAGATTGTAGATCAAGATGGGATACCTACCTGTCACGTATGTTTTAGCTGAGCAGAAGTTGTGGGGCTGTGCTGGAGCGGTTAGGTGCTCCTCCACAGAAACAGCAGTGAAAATCCAAGAGGTTTCTGTCCCTTGGCTGTTCACTCTTGCCCATCGCAGTGCTGTTACCCTGCATTTATCTAGCACGGTGTGCTCTGTGAGTGCTTCTCATGTGCTTTAGTTCAAGCCGGTCAGTTTAGTTACTAATATAGCAGCTTTTCTTAAGAGGCCGAGGCACCGCAGCTGACTCACCGGAGTGCTGGGGGGAGTTAGCTCGAGTGACTCTGCAAACCCACACTGGAGGGTTGAACAGTGCCCTGTCTGGATAAGAGAGGAAGGAAATACGTCTTTTGCATAGGATGGCAGAGTCCCACAGTACTTCAAACACATCCATACGTGAAAAGATTGCAATCAAAAGAAGTAGACAAAGGAAGTATTATTATTATTCCTCTTTTAGAGATGAAGAACTAAGCCATGAAGAGATTCAGCGAGCAGTTCCCCTGCAGATATGCATAATGTAAGAGCTGGCAATAAAACACAGGATTCATCATTACTGCCATTTTACAGCTGGAAAAACCAAGTCAGAGAACAATAGTAGCTTGCTCAAGGTTGCACAGGGTATTTATAGCAAACTCAGGCCCTGAATCTGGAGCTGCTGAGTCCTGGTCAGCATTTTTCCCATGGGAATCAGGGATAAGGAGATTAATGTCAATAGTTTCCCCAAAAGCAGCAGAATTTCAGAAAGAGAAGGAAGACTGTTCCAGAAAAAGATGCTTGTGTTAGGCAAAGCAGCTTAGACTCCAGTATCCCCAGCAACTCATACCAACTTCTTATCCTAATTAGTGGCAATGTTCCACTTCCAGAAGGTTTTATCTCTTTAAATTAGGTGGTGTTTTTTCCAACTAATGCAATTAGAGAAGGCAATTCAGAAAGATGTATTACAGCAGATCACGTTCTGACATTAATTCCGGCAATAACAACTGTTATCAAAGAAAGATCTTCTTCATAAACGCAGGAAACAAGTCAGGCTAATAAAGACATGAATAGGTTTTTGCACATTATAATGTAAAAATAATCAATGAAACAGCAAAAAAAATGTAGTCAGAAAGTCTGCGTAATGAGTATTATCTTGTACAGAAGTAGTCTGACTCTACTTTATAATGAATTATTATTATTATTATTATTATTAGCCATGAATCATTCTGAAAAGAGGGAAGGAAGGAATGACCCTGCTACTTCCAACGCCATTGGGGAGCAGCAGAGGGCACGTACGAGCAGGTTCCAGCTTAACAAATTTCACTTTTTTGGCCTGGATTTTCCTGTAGAATCAGGAACTGTAAATACTGATTTTCTTAATGAGCCGGTGCCCAGTGGCTGGCAAGTGCCTATCCTGTAAAGAAGGAACTGTAGCTTTCCAGACTTGTTTTCTGTCACTGCTGCTTGCAGCTGACGTGTTATGCCAGGATACTGCTGTACGTGGTGTTTATTGCTATTCTCAGAGGTGCTCAGAAATGGGAAAGGCTCGAATCTGAGATAAGTACAAAGATGATGCAAGAGCACAAGGACGGAAACTAGACCAAGCCAAAAAAAAAGAAAGAGTTTATTAGGCCAAATGGAACAAGGCAGGGAAGGGGTGTCAGAGCTGCAGCTGAAATGGCCGTGGGGGGTATGATGAAATCCCCTTTCTGCTTTAAACAGTATCACATTGAAAAAAAAAAGAAAAAAAAAGAAAAAAAAGAGCAAAAGAGCAAACCGTACAGCTGAAATCAAAACAAAGGGGTTGCCAGGAACAGCCGAGCAGCAGCTCCAAGAAAGGAACTGCTCTCTTTTCTTTCTCTTCTTCCTGTTGCTCAGATAAAAGAATTACAGTGTCTCAAGAAACACTTTTACCACCATCTGTGAACTTTCACTCCTCAGAGCAAGGCCTCACAGCAACACATTATTGTCCTCAGTTTATACATGAAGAAACTGAGACAAGGGAGGGTGATGCTGATTCGACAATCACTGTTTTCTCCAAGCCACCCTCATCTGATCCCTCTGAAGACATGGATGTCCGACCTTGGACAGCTCTTGCAGCCCAGACTCAACCAGTTTACCTCCCACCGATGTCCCAGTGGATGGCTTTAGGCCAGGACCCCTCAGCTGTTGCCTGTGGGCTCCAGCTGGTCTGCAGCAGTAGTGAATATTCCCTTCAATCATCCCTGAACTCCCCACTCACCCTCATTGCTGGAAGAGGATCATCCAGAGCACTGTGAACGATGGCAGCAGTGGGCAGAGTGGGCAGGGGGTTGTTTTGATCTCCCACCTCAGTGCTGCCATGCGTAGGCTGATCAGGGAGGCTCTGCAGACTCCAGGGTGTATGGCCGCATCTCTGTGCTGTGCTGTCCTTGTTGCATCCCTGCTGGGAAAGGTAGTCCAGTGCCCTTTGGCCGTGCTTTGCAAGGATGGTCGCATCTTCCGATGCTTGGAGTGCATCCTCCATTTCCTATAGAGGGTTTGAGACCCCTGGAGCCCTGAGCTGAGTTGCAGGAAAAAAACACCCATGTCCAAATCGTTGTACCTAAAGGAATGCTGGATCCAGCCTGTGTCAGTCCAGGGTGGGTGGTTATCCACACACAGCCACACCATTTTCCTTACATGAGAATGTCCACCCTGGCTTCTGTTCCACTGTGTCTCCCTTAAAATCTGTAGGAGAGGCCATCAGAAGCACTCAGCCTGCAGGGAACGTTGAGCTCAAGGACCACAGTGGGATTTCGGGTGCTTGAATTTGGGTTATTCTTGGTGCTTCAGTGTCCCAGCTAACAGCAGAGGTTTTCCCCACCACTGTGAACAACAGCACAGCAGAGCCCAGGATGTGTTCAGTAGCAGGGGGTCTAGGTAGTGGTCCAAATGCTGACGTGCCTTCCCTGCAGCATAGCTGTAGATGATGGTGGGCTGGGAGAAGTTAATGGGATATAGTTTGGCTCCACAAGTTTTCCTGAGGTATTCCAAGTGGCTCAGCAGCTTTGCCTATCCTCATCTCAGTTTCCTGACCAAAGATGAGGTGCGAGGAACTGAACCACATTCCAAGGGAAGAGCTGATAGAGGCTCCCCCGCTTCTCCCCCTTTTCTGGTGCTTCAAACCAAAACAGCTGCAAACTTCTTGTGGCTGGAGATGTGCTGAGTGGCCTGGCAGGAATTCAAGGAGAGGTGAAGGAATCCCACCCACTAGTAGCAAGGGCTCTGTGCCACCACCAGCCCTTGCGTGCCCTAAATCCTGGCTTCCTGGTAATCGCTATCTCCATAAATACTGGTTGGCCGTTAAGAGAAAGGACTTGCATCACTGGACTGTGTTGTATCGTGTGAAATATGAGGTGACACACAATACCCTGGCATTAGGCGAAGGAGTTGTCTGCTGATGTGGTGACACGCTTAAGGCAAAACTGGAAAATTTGATCCCTTCCTGCCTGTGGTCTCCAGGCGCTGTGGTAAGGCACGCTTGACTCACTTTGCTTGGGGATGTTGAGGGAAAATGAAACATGCAGGCCAGCACCATCTGCAGTTCGTGAACTCACGTGTGTCAGGTTGGCAAGTGCCCGCGAGGCCATTTGGCTTGCTGAGCTTCGGTCCTACCACAGCTGGATTATCTGGGCTGAGCACAGCCCAGCCAGGTTTGTTCCTGGTGAAGCTCAAGGGAGGTGAAGAATGCTGTGCTGCTTTTGGCAGTGTTGTATCAGAGACGACTTTGGCCAATAGTTAGTCTGGCTCCAGATCCCCAGATCCAGCTCAGAATGTCTCCCTGCTGCATGCATTGCCAGTTACCCCTTCCTCCTCCCTGCAGCACCAGAATTCATTCCTGTTGAATGAAACAACCACAGAGCTGCATGTGTGTTCCTTTCTCCTGAACGTGTGGTCCAAGCATGACAGAGACCCATGAACACCTTTCTGTGCTCCCTGCATTTGCTTCTCCACCTTTCTCTCCCTCATTTCTGTTTCCAGATAACTTTTCCCCCTCTTTTTTTTTTTTTTTTTAAGCAAATAGCAACTAATGTGATGCTTCTCCCCCTTTCTCTCCCTCATTTCTGGTTCCAGATAACTTTTCCCCCTCTTTTTTTTTTTTTTTTTTAAGCAAGATGGCAGTTGTATTACAGAGATCAAAGCTCTGGACAAGAAGGACTCCTTCTGTCCTGCAGCTCCGTCGCTAGTTTCTTTCTGTTTTCATGGCGCCAGCACCAGAATGAAGCTGCCTTTAGAGCGGCCGTGAAACTGTTTCACAGCAGTGAACACGAATGACTGTAGACCCAGAACTGAATTCCTAATCTGCGCGTGGTCTGACAACAGAGCAAGCGCACGGTGGAGGCAGCAGACACAGACAGCTGGTGGGTGAAAAGAGGGATCTCCCTCCTGCCGGGGACTGTGTCATGAACGACACCTCAGTGCGGTGCCACCTGTACCTCAGAGCAGTCCTGCAAATCTGCCTCCCTCCACGTGCCATTCCTTCGAGCATTTCTGTCCCTGACTTAACCAAGAGCTGGGCAATTTTCTTTGGGTTCCCACGTGGACTTCGTAAAACCGATTTCCAAAACAGCCAACAAAGCCACCCAGTGAATACTAATGTCTCTCCATTCTAGCACAGTGCTTGCACGGGGAAAAGAGCGTCTCCAACGTGTCTGTGGTGCTCCCTTGGGTGGTGTGTACACACACACACTCACCCAGAAGGGTTTCTGCTTGTTTGTGTAACACAAGTGTCTTGAAACAGATCTGTTTGCTCTGAAGAGTAAAGGATTAACGAATAATGTGCGATTAAAGCGTGTGCACAAGGTACCAAATAGGAGAAGCTCCAGCTCCGCTCTCTTTCCAGGGCTTGTTTCATATCCATGTTCAGGAGGTTTTTTTAAACTAGTATCTCTCTCTGTTCTTCGGGGCAGATTTTTCAGCAGGGCTTCAGAAAGGCAACTGCAGAATAAAGCTCCTCGTAACGCACGTGCCAGCTGCTCGCGAGGCGGCTTACAGGCACACGCCGGGCAGGCAGCAGCGGTGGTAACCAAAGGGCTCGGGGCTGATGCTTACAGCCAGCCCCTGCTCGGAGGAAAAGGTTAGTCTCAGGGGGGTTGTTTGCCTGGGCCTCTGAAGACGCAAATGCAACACCCTGTATGGTGATCCGTGCTGACACACATTTCCTGCGTGACCTCCAGCGAGCTGCCTGGGACTCTGGCAGAGAAGCTGTGCCAACTCTTCCTGGGGCGGAGAAGGTATAAGCCACTGTTTCCATAATGGAAGGGGAGAGACGCACACATGTTTGCCTGGTCCTTGGCCTCTGCCAGTCCCAGTCTGCTGTATTACCTTGCTCTGGTGGTTTAATTTACTGCAATGAACTGTGAACTGTAGTGGCTGTGATTTCGGTGATAGCTGCAAAAGCTGCTTGCAGCAGAGAAGCAGTGATGGGCTTTGGTGCCACCACCTCGGACTGCTGCTGCCAAGTCTGACAGATCCTTTCCCACCTAGCAAGACCCCTCTGCTGTATACCCAGGCCCCTGGCAAGAAAGGCTGCTTTCCCACACTGGTTTTGGGCTCCTTTGGACATGATTTGGTCATCGTGGGTTCGGGAGGCTCACACTGGTGCTATTGGCAGAGTGAAAGAAGAAGTAGGGGTAATCTTATGGGAGAAAAAGAAACTCTGTGTTGCTGTCGACTGCAGAGAGGAGCAACCCCCAGGGAGCTTGGAGCCAGGTTTTCCAGCTCAGCTCATTGCCCCAGTGGCGAACTCATGGGTATGAACTTTGTTTCCACTTTGCTGATGGGTAAACCCTGGCACAGGGAGGCTGAGTGATCCTCAGCGAAGGAGAGGCGAAACTTTGGCTGAGTCAGTGATACAAATAATGCCTGGGACTGAGCCCTCACCAGCAGATCAAGACCTCTGTACCACTAGAAGAATGTGCTGCAGCATTCAGTGCACATACTGCTCTCCCTCAAAGGAGCAGGAGTGTGCACGTCATTTAAAAGGAAATATTTTATGCCGATCATTCCCACATGCCTGCTCTGTATCTCTCTGGGCTCTTAAGCAGCACCCATTCTGCACATAATGTCAGGCATTTGCATCGCACAAGGAAGATCAGACATCCTCGGGCTAAGGAATTACATTCTGGGCCTCCGTTAAAACCATTTTATGGAGATGAATGACTGGTGTGGTTTCGTGCTTCCTTTCCCTGAAATGCCATTAGATGAACATCAAGTGCTTTTGTATTTAGTTGAGGGGATTTCCTTTTAGACTCTGCAGGCTGAGAAAAAAATGGGGATGGGAAGGGGGCTGGGAATGAATGCTGCTGCTAACTGGCAGAGCCTCAGTGAGAGCAAAGAGCAGAGCTTGCTGCCTCATTTGTAACCGTCGGAGGTGCCATGAGCTGCAGACTGGGATAAGTTACCTTGTCTGAAGGACTGAAATACCACATCAAAGCACCACGTGGATCAAAGGTGAAAGCAACAGGCATCCCTGGCTGGCTCATCTTTCAGACCTTTCTCTCTCTTTAGTTTCCACTTTGAATCTGATAATGCATCCTGAACGCAGCCTTTCATACCCCTTCATTCCTCAGGGCGCAGGTGGTGTGGAGCATGTATTTCCTTGTCAGCTTCCTGGGGCATAGGGTTTCCAGGGCTTAGCTCACAGGCGTCGGTGATGGAACACGGCAGAGCAAGACTGATGGAGTCGGTGCGGTAGAGCAGAGGCTCTCCCGCTCCAGGTACAGAATGGGGTCCAAATCCACAGAGAGCCGCTCAGCACTGAAGTACCACTGTTAATCTGTAACACGCTGTGCTCGGGGCCCTCCCAGAGCATCGGACCCAGGATTCAGGACTTCACCTGGAGACAGACTAAAGCATCTGTGAGCCTTGGAGAGGACACTGAAACAGAGAGGGTGAACTGTGAGAAGGCCATGACTAGTGACACACAGGTCCCAATGGCTCTTGGAAGCACAATGAAAATTTTTATGCTAAATGAAGTGAATGTAAAAATAAACTGCTTGAGGGACTCAGAAAGAAGACTTTCACCCCACAGGTGTGTGACTTCTGTCAGGCAGAAGACGGTGGGAGCCAGATGAAGCTGTGTGGCTCAGTCTATTAAAATCTGGATGTTAACTCTTCCATACTGTAGCTTCCTCCTGCGGTACTACTTGTCAGAGGGGATCCGAGTCATCACAACACAAAGGAAAGGCCTCGTGGCCTGACAAAAATCTTGATTCTGATATTTTCTGTCCTTTGGACCCTTTCATTTATGTCAGCAAACTTCTACTGAGTCCACAGTGGCTCTTTCTGGGTGGAAGTCTCCCACTGACAGATGTTCTCAGCTGTGCATTCATTGCTACGGTTTGGTGTCAGAATCAGTATTTGTGCTTGAGATTTGCAGAGCTGTTGTCTTCTGGATTCAGAGCTCTGTAGTAGTACACAGGGCCTTAGTGAGTAGCTTGTGAAACCTAGACCCTCCCGTATCTGTGGGTTCATGTGATATGAAATGTTGCCTTACGTTAAAGCTGAAGTGGATTATTTTATGTCAGGGTTGATCTCCAAGGTTTGTAAAGCCAGTCAGACCGGAGTGAGATGAACAAGGCAATTGTATAGCTCTTCCCCCAGTCCAATCTGTGAAAGGAAAACATTGAGCCAGAGAAGTTGTGTTTTCTT
>NW_010411826.1:21013-24871 GCF_000710305.1 Buceros rhinoceros silvestris | reverse complement strand
GGAAGCTTTGCAGATTCTCTGCTCCCATATCCCGTTACACTCTTCCATCCCACCATTCTGGAAAAACTCCCACAGAAAGACAGGCAGATATTTTAATCAAGAAATGGTCCTTATTTCCATTAGCAACAGCTGTTTTCCTTTTAATTTAATTCTCCATTCTGGAGTCTGTTTATGAAAGCTGCCATTAATTATGTTTTTCATCAGTCAGTGTTCAGAGATGGCTAATGGCCCAGCACACCTAATTAGTTCTTCATGTATGATAATGTTTCAGCAAGTCTATAGTTAGTGTGTAGGGCTGATATCTGGAGCTGTGAGTGGGGCTGCGCTCACTCTCCTGGAGTGTGTCAGATAGCGTTACAGCAGCGTTCCTCGGCTGCTGCCAGCATGTGGCTAGCTGGAGGCTGCCGGGATGTGATAACAGCCAAGTGCCAGAAGTGGCTGCTAATGTCACTACGAGCATGCTAGCAAGAGGGTGAAGAATTCAAGCTGCCTTTGGAAGCTCTTTGAAGACAGGGAGTGCAGAGACTGGAATTACAGCTACTTCAGTTTTTGTTTCGAATGATGCACTTGATAAGTGTTAGTGCTGGCTAAATGCACTGTGCGAGGGTGCTTTTCTTCAGCTGTGCAGAAACCTTCTGGTCATCCTTACCGAGGTATTCCCATCTGACCTAGCTGTCTCAAACCATGAAGGTGGTGGCTATTTGCGACGCAAAGAGTGGTGGTCTCTCTGATGTCACTGGAGACACTGGCATGGTCTAACTTCACGAACATGGTAATGCATCTGGGTTTAGTTGAATCTTTGGCTAGGTATACCAAAAAGCTTGACACAACTGTCCAGAAACTGTGGTCACAAAACCCAACTCATCTTTGTTCAAAAAGATGCATGAGTAAGTTGACTGAATTCTTCACATACCTTGAAGCTGGAGCTGGAGTTTGAACATCAGACGCGGTTGGAACGTTGCCTTCATTTTCAAGGCGTTTGCAGCTGCAAAGAATAGTAGTAGTTATTCGTGGGTAGCCTCAGGTAAGAAACATTTCAAATGCTCCAGCACACAGATAGCTTTGGAAAATAATCACATCTGTCACAATTGTGTATTGAAATCCTGTCAGCGCGTGTGCAGAGAGCTGGCTCTGTTCCCTTGCCCAGGCTGTCACCTGCAGAGTTCATGGCATTGTGAAAAATGCATGCACAGAGTAGGGGCATGTTTTGTTTATCTTGGTAGGAAAGTGGCAAACGACCAGCTCAGGATTTGTAGTCATGTATTGCATAAAACAGTCAGCCACCTTCAGCGTTTCCCTTGCCTGAAGGAGTCTGGTGCCCACAATCATTCTTCACTCACTTCATTTGCTTTTGCCGTGGGCAGCCGGGAGGCTGCAGGGAAGTAAAACGGATGTAGCAACATCGGCTGTATATAATCATAGCACTGACTGCAGCGGAACCCCTTCACCATTTGAATAAGGAGAGATGCCCTAATATTTTGCCCAATGCTGAAGGTCCTTCTGTGCCCTGTACAATCACATCAGACTTATGCAGAGATTCTTCGGTGAGTGTTCAGCTGGCCAATTTCTGACTGTGACCTCGCTAAGCTTGAAACCTTTTGACTGCAGGAAGAACGAATCCACCATGCTGCTGAACTTTTCCACAAGGCATCTGCTTCCAAAGCAAATGAAATTTGCTTTGATTTTCCTGGCCTGCTGAGGGGTGAGAGCAGCACCGCAAGGGATCATCCTGGATTGGCTCAGGAGCTGTTTAAAGGAGGATACAAGGTACTGGCATTTGAGAAGAGAATGAGAAAATGCAGGCGACCTGTTACAGAATAAGCCCCATTCCCCAAACCTCCAGCTCTTGTGCTGCGAAGGGGTATAACTGCAGACAAAATAGCATTTAGTATCGCTCTGATTAACACATTTTTTGGATGGGGGAAGGCAGCGAGTGTCCTACTGTTATTAATTGGTCAGTCACCTCTGCTCGTTGTTTGATCATCTCAGCTTTGAGCTCTCATCTGAAATGTCTCAGCTGGGAAGTGCTGGATTTATGGAGCTCTTGCCATGGTGATAGAAGAAATGCCGTAGCAGGGTGTTATGGCCCTGCTGTCAGGTCCCTCACTGGAATCCCAGAGTAATTCCAGTGCAGCTGATGGGTTACTGTCACCTAACTGAAGGCAGCGTTCATCTCTTGGATGTCACCTTTTGGCCTCTTCTGCTGGCAAATGAACCTGATGTAATATTGCAAAAACACGTCTTTTGAGTGAAAGTGATAAGAAAGACAAATGTTTGACTTTAGCCAGAGAATTTAAAACTCAGAGTCCTTTGAAGATTGCTGAGCTCTGCGCTGTGTTAGTCGTCCATATCTATCTAAGAAAACACTCATTTCATCACAGCTGATGACATAAATTCAGGCTTGTGAGCAAATGGCTAGGTTGAGTTGAATCACCTCTCTATCTGCTAATGGCATTTTTGCCTTTGCTTGATGAGGAAGGTTATCTTGCTGTTTGGAAATTATAACCTACAACTGTTAGACGGCGTTATCTGCAGACTTGGGTGAGATAATTTGTATGAAAAATCCAGGGAATCTGAAGCTTATTGGCTTCCATTCCCATGAAGCTGAAACGCTTCAAGGCTCCAGCTGCCCTCACACGCCCTGTGCCTGCTGCTCTCTGGTGGGGGTTAGGAGTGACATCACTGAGAGAAAGTGGAGCAGCTTGAGCTCTTTATGAAACTGCAGTCAGGAAGTTTGCCCCAGACCACCTTAGCTGCTGTTCACTGCCTGCCCTGCTTTTCCCCACTCAGATTCCAAGCTCCATCAAGGGAAACAAACATCTGCAGAGACACAATGTTAATTGTTGAACTTAGGGGTGCTGTTTACATTTTTGGTGCAGGCAAGTCAAAGCATGTCAAGGCTGTTCTGCTGGCTTAAACAAGCCAGAAGTCTCGTCCCGGCTGAAAGAACAAGGGGCTGGATTCTGATCTCATGTACCAAGGCATTTTGCATTGGCCCCAGAGGATGGAAATCAGAATCTGGAGGAATCAGGGGGTGCAAAAAAAGTAGCAGAGAGGCTTCTAAGAGGGTGACTGTGATAGAGTTGCCAGGGAAGCATTAACGAGGTTAATGCAGTTTTCCATTATCTGAAAACAGTTGGGGATTACACTGCATTTGTAAGCTTAGAAAGTCCGGCTTCCCCGGGTTCTGCTCCCATCAAAACCCAGCCTAATGGCTCCTTATCAGGAATGATGAATCACCCTTGTGGCTACACTTTGGTCCCTAATTTCCACTTTTCTTGCATCTGCTTAAAGTCCTTTTTAATTTTAACATGTACAGCGTGTCTCTGAGCCAAGTGTGGCCCTGGTGTTCACAGTCATTCTGGTAATTACTGCACTCGCCGGGTCCCTGTAGGATGCAATTTCAATGGGGTGTGACTTTCACAATATTTTTTTCTTGTTGTTGCTCGAGACACTCCAGGAAGGATTTGTTAAACACGAGTCTCAGCAGGATCCGTCATGACTGAGGACAGAACAGAATGTAATGAAACAGGCTGAATACGTGTCTCGCTGAGCAGGATATGTTCCCTTAGTTATATGCTTGATAAAGCTTTGGCTGAGGTTCAAAAAGGTGTTCAGCTTTCATCTCTCTGTCTTCCTTCCTCCACTCCCCTAAATATTAATGGCTGCACTCATACCTCCCATATTCGTGGCTACTTTAATTGTTTACAGATTTTTTTAATAGAGGATTTGACCTTTTGCCTGTGCAGTTACACAAACCTTTCTCTGTGTTCACGGTGATGCCCCCTTCATTGCAGCTTGTCCTCAGCTTCCCCGTGTCCTGGCTGGCTCGGTCCGATGCAGAGCAAGGGAGCAGAC
>NW_010411826.1:13328-20809 GCF_000710305.1 Buceros rhinoceros silvestris | reverse complement strand
CCTGCTGAGGAGAAGGAGGGACGGCGCCGCACAGTGCTCTGCTCAGGCTGTGACCCCGACTGCACAAAGCTGAGTGTGGGCAGCGGTGTATTGGTGTTGCTGGTGCCAGGTGGTTTGATGACTGGGTGGTTTGGCACCCTGGGCTTGGTGTTTGAAATCACACTTTCTCTGTTACTCTCCTTTTCGGCTTGGGTGAATGAGGCAAGGCTGTCCGGGACGTTAAGCTTGCACAGGAAGCATGTGGCAGCACTGGGAACTGAAGCCATATCTCCTGAGTCCCCACCTGGCCCATTAAGCACAAACCCATTTTCTCTCAACTGAATACAACGAGAATAGTCTTTTTTACATTATTTACATGCTGGGAGAGCAGAGGCAGCTCTGTGAGAAAGTGATGTGGGAAAGGAAGGCTGGCAGGATTGTGAAGTGATGGGTGACAGTGGGATGAAGGCTTTGGGAGGGTCAGGGTGTGCCTGTTTAACCCTGTAAGTGCAGCTTAGCAGCTGGGTTCCGAGGTCGTGGGGAGATGGCAGGGCATCCAGGAGTGCAATAGCGGTCTACCCAGATGTATGTCCATGCCAAGAGGAGAGGGAGGGTGTGTATCCCCTGTCATGCTGACTGCCAGCACTGATTGCTCTCTTTATGGGATTCCATTGTCTCAAGACACATTTCACACGAATTGCAGCAGCTCAGCGTAAAGGAAGAGAAAAATCACTCACACTGTTCTGCTTTGATCATGTTGCTGTCCTATGTTTCTCTATTGGCCAATCCCTGATCATGAAATTCTCCTTTATCACAGTTTTGGCTATGTTTGCTGGGCAAAATTATGATACATGAATTAGGCCCTATGTTTATGAAAAGAAACAAGAATGAGTAATATTAACGTGAGCACGAATTAATCCAGTATTTTTAATCCTATGGCAATTAAAGAAAGGCAGTGACGAACAAGAAGATAGATGCTCAATTAGAAGCTGTTGCACAGGCAACTGAAGAAAAGAAAGAAGTTCATCTGATGTAATGTGACTTGGATCAGGCCCTTAAGAAGGAAGAGCCTTTCTGCTCCAAATACTTATTACTTTGATTGCTCTCAGAACAGGAATTTACTACAGTCTCTGGGCAGCCTGTCCTCTCGATCTGAAGAGATTTGGGATCCTATCCTCTCCAGAACTGACTGTGCCTGTATTCAAAGCTGCGAATGAAGAAATGTTAGTGAAGTATAAAATCATTAATAGTGGGTAGCTGGAATGGAGTGAGTTACTGATAAAATAAAATGTTTATTTTCCCTCTGAGTTAGGCACATTCAGAGATATCCCCAATGTACAGGGTGATGAACTGGCTGATGATCTGCTGTGCCCCTGGGTCTGCAAGGGACCAGACAGCAGAGTAAGTTTGTAGACAGCCTCTGCTCCTGGTTCCACATCTGCTCAGGTCAGAAGGGACTCAGATTATTTCCTCTCCCTTTGCCCATCTCACACCACCCACCTCTGTCCCGGGGGCTGATACTTTCCAAAAGCAATTCTAGAGGCGGGAGGGCAGGGGGGCTCATGGAGCTGGGGCGGATGTCAGTGAGGAGGGCCAGGGCTGGACCGCAGGCCCTGGAAGTCATGGCTGAAGCGCGTTGGCAAATGGCGAGTGGAGGGGCCCCGCGGTGGGACGGCGGCGGCTGCTGCTGCGAGTGAAGTCCACTGGCAGAGCCGCAGGTATGCGGGCAAGCGTACTGCCTGCAAGGTTTGAGCTGGCCCCACGCACTGAGATTAGTCCTTGAGCACTAACTTTACCCACAAAGTATTCAGGAAAAGAAAAGGAAACCATGCTTACGTTTGGGCTTTAGCGGCTGCCTTTTTGCATCTCTCATTCTTGGTCATGAAAGCAGTCCGTCTGCCTAGCCATTCAGATCAGAATTCTTTAACCTGGAAGGCAGTTTGTGTAGTGTAATATCTCCCAACCCAAGACTAAGTCAAGCGTTATGCACCAGTGATCTTCATTTTCCAGGCTGGTAATTCTGGCTTACCAGAATGAAGAACAAAGGCACTGAATAAGTAAAAGGAATAAGGGGGACAAAAACCTGCAAATGGAATGGACATGCTGGTTGAAACATCCCATTTCTTGAAAAACTGATTTTGAGGTATCTGTCAAAGCAATCCCTGTATTTCTTATGATTATTATATCACATGGCCTTGGGTTTTTTTGGTATTTTGCAAGGACCACCCAGAAGTGGGCCAGGTTTGGTTATTGGATTTACTAAACAGAACAAAAAACACAGAGCTCCTGCCTGCTGTTCAAAAATAATATCGCAAGGGAAGCAAACCACAGTGAGACCACAGGGAGGTGAAGCCCATTTTCCACTTGCTGAGGGAACTGCCCTCGCTTGCTGCAGAATGCAGTCTCCATATGCTGGGAATGATTCCCAAAAGCACTTCATCCTTGCCGACTCTGCTTCCTTTCAGGAGCTGCATCCACTGGGATGTAGGGTAAGGAAGTGGCTCTGAACAGGATACTCTGGGGTGTTTTCTCTGTGCAGTGAGGTGGAGAGAACAGCCTGTGAGAGAAAACACCAAATGGTGTTGGACTAGAACAGAGAAAGCCTGTTTCCCCCTGTCAGTGTTTCTCAAATTATGGATCCTGGACCACCCGATGGCTGGAGAGAGCTTTTTAGGGCGTAGCACAATGCAGAAAGGGCTGCTTCTGTGCCACAAGTAGCTCTGCACTCACTTTGCTGTCAGTCTGCTGCTCCTTTCCTGTCTCAGCTAGTGGGATGAGGAAGAAGATGACCATGCACTGATGGAGAGAAGGGAGAAAATCTGCCCCTCTCTAAGAAGCCATTGAACTGACACGCAGAAAATAGAGGAAGAAAAGGATAGGTGACCTGCAGTGAGTGGGAATTTAGGAGAGCTATGGAAAGCCAGGCTTCTCTTTTTGATCTGCAGGAAGAAATGTTATCAGAAAGTCGTGCAGTGATGAAGTAAATGTGGCAGATTGTTTTCAGAAACAGGTAACTCACCATACTGAGACCCTGGGGGCACGTAGATCTGAGCAGAGAGAGGCATTGGCTGTATGTGAAGCTTTGCCTTTAATCCAAGCTATAAAGGACATCAGGATTCCCTAGCAATGGTGTCCGAACGGTGGCTTGGACTGCACACAGGTAGATGTGCTGTGTTGGTGGAACAAACCCTGAAGGGATCTGGAGGGATCCGTAGGCAGGCCAGGGCCGCTGATCATGTAGTGCATGCACTGGGCAAGGTTTCACCCAGCAGAGAATTTGCTCCTTTGTGGGTCATTTACACAAGACAGCAGCTGCGTTTAGTAATGCTAAAAGAGGTGTAACTCTGCAGCGCTCTGCTGTGTGCTATGGCTCAGTGGCAGAGGCCAAAGCTATAACCAACAGGCCAGAACATTTCAGGTCTTGACCACTGTGGGTAGCGATCTCAGTGATTCTTCCCAACTCCTAGACATAAAGCACTCTGCAATATCAGAAATCCCTGCGTACACTCTTGTTAGATGCTGGTATGGATCCGAAGGAAGGAGGCGATGGAGACTTTAAGTTCTCCATACGTTGACTAAGTGACTACTCTTTTCAGCCTCTCAGTCGTTAAAGGGTTAATGAGAACAGCTCCCTCCTGTGACCCTTTACATTCCTAATGCGTTTGTTGATTTCTTGATCTCCTACGCATGATTTTTGTTTGGAAATAAAATGTGCTTACTCACTCATATGCATTTATTACATAGACACCAGGTCTGGGTACATCATCCATCAGTGCGAGTGTCGCGCTCTGTAGAAGCCCTGTATCCAGCGTGACAGCTGAGTTAGCGCTTGTGCTGGGGAGCAGCCCCCGTGCCAAGTCACTGCAGCTGGACAGTTTTAAACAGAACTCATTTATGAATAGATCCACCAGCAAAAGAATCTGCAGTCGCATGTTGCTCTTGTGGAAGCTGCCAGCTCCTGTGGGCCACCGGCCTTCTCACAGGGGACACTGAGGCGAGCCGGTGGCCCACGGCCAGGGAAGGGCCACAGAAGGGATTGTGATCAAAAGCTGTTCTCAGCTGATTGGCTTTTGACTGCTGCAAAATGAGTCATTGCTCTCCGCTCTGCTAAATAGATTTGAAAGGTGCTGGTGCTAATTCTGCTGCTGAGCTCAAGGCACAAGAACTTGTCGCTGTCATTTCTCATCTTGGATGGGGCTCGGTTTGGAGGAGCAGTCTGTGGTGTACAGCAGGGATGGCACACTTGCTTAAGCATATTCATTTCTCAGCGTGTTACTTGCAGTTTCTGCCTCTATCCTGCTGTACAGACATCTATTCTTTCTATAATGATTTGGAGTTTTCATGGCAACAGCCGTGAAAGCCAATGGCAGTCATACAAGTCAAACTTCAAGCAACACTTTGCAAAATACACAGCAATCTATTTTAGTGCACCACATCATTAATTAGAAGAGACAGACTGGGCAGGTTTGGAAAATATGATCTCTAGTGTTCAATTTTTTTAAAAGGATTCTGAAACGGCCGTTGAAATTCTGTGCATTTTCTACACGTAGAGGAAAATACAGCTAGAAAAATGAGGCCACATATTGATTAACCCCAGAACTGAAATAGATTATTTGTATTAGTCACCAGTCGACTCTGTTTGTGACGGTTCTTCTGGCTATAGGCTTATTAGCTTAACATGGTAATAATGGGGGAAGCAAAGAGGGATTAGTGGGGCAGGAATACTGAAAATCCAAAAATAGTTTCTAAATTTATCCCCGTAATTTTGTGCTTACAGTAATAAGGGATTTTAATTTTCATCCATCTCATTTATGTGACACGTGCATTGTGCACAACAGCAATCATTTCCCTAACTCACCTGCGGTGACACGGTCCGACCACTTCAGTACACCAGTATGTCACCATCAGTTTTAGCAGTGACTGCAGTTACGGTTGTACTGGTGACAATATGTTGGGCTCACATATTTAAAGGCTAGGTTGATGTCTGTTTAAAACCTGTGCTTTTATAAATAAAAGAGAATCCTATTTTTATGAATTCACAAGTTTAGTTGTCTCCATTTATGCTTTTTTTTTTTTGAGGTTGTGCGTTTTTTCTTGTAAAATTCTAAACTGAACATTTTCTGCATAAGATTTTTTCACTTGAAATGTTTGGTGGGAGATTGCTAAAGGTAACAAAATGTCAAAATTACCTTTGTTTCAAGTGAAAACATAGGTAATAAAAAAATCCAGATTGTGCCTGGAAATTTCCAGTTTCTTTTTTAGCAGTTAAAAAATAACATTTTCCTAAAATTGTATTTGATCCAACTCCCATCTTTGCTTTGGAAATGCTTGCAGTGAAAAGATTCTAACCAGCCTGATTTATTTTTAAAGCAGCAATGATTGTTGCAGTAGGGTGTAATTATCTTTAGTTCCAAGATCTTTGATCACAGTGTGTTCACATCTAAATCTGAGCTGGGATCTAGATCTCTTTTTTATGCCTTAGGCTATAATTTGTGGGGCTCCTTTGACAAAAGAATTTCTTTTATAAGATACCCACACACGACAGCAGCACCATGTTTTCCCTCAGCGTGTGGGAGTATCCAGCCTCATAAAAAATGTGTTGTGATTCCCTTTAGTGGGAAGGGAGAAGGAAGAGATCATATATTCCAGTCCTGGGATTTTGTTATGTCAGAAATAGCACTTTGCGAGCATCACATACACAGAATCCCAGAATCAGCTGGTTGGAAGAGACCTTTAAGATCATCAAGTCCAACCGTTCCCCCTGCACTGCCAGGGGCCCCGAACCACGTCCCTCAGCACCAAATCCACACGGCTTTTAAGCACCTCCAGGGATGGGGACTCCACCACTGAAAGGGTGAAGAAATTTTTCTTAATATCCAACCTAAACCTCCCCTGGCGCAACTTCAGATCATTTCCTCTCGTCCTGTCACGTGTCACATGGGAGAAGAGTCCAACTGCCACCTCACTACAACCTCCTTTCAAGTAGTTGTCGAGAGCTGTCGAGTTGTCTGCTGAGCCTCCCTTTCTCCAGGCTAAACATCCCCAGGTCTCTCAGCTGCTCCTCAGAAGACTTGTTCTCTACACCCTTCACTAGTTTCGTTGCCCCTTCTCTGAACCCGCTGCAGCCCCTCAATGTCCCAAAACCAGACACAGTGCTCAAGGTGTGGCCTCACCGGTGCCCAGGACAGGGGGACAATCACTTCCCTCCTCATGCTGGGCTCACTATTGCTGCTACAAGCCAGGATGATGTTAGCCTTCTTGGCCATACGAGGTTAATGACTGCGCCGCGGAAGCCTGTGTGCTATGGGAGTAATTTGTTCCTTGCATGAAGAATAACATAGGTATAAAACCAGGAACTGGAAGAGGAGTTGTCTAAGAGCAGTGCCACGGGGTTGGCTGAGGGGGAGCTCATTGCTGCACTGCTGGGATAGGTGTCTACAGGCATGTGTTTAACTGCTCATCTCGCCTGAGCTGGCTAAACAACTGAGGCTGCGTGTGATATAACTGGAAAACACGCAGAAATAATGGCAGAAATGGTCCAGTTGTTCAGCCATTCTTTGCAAAAGAAATTGCTGTGTCTGTAGGAGTATTCTCCCCTGTTCAGCTTTAACGTGAGTCCCTAAAACAGACAGTTCATCTCACCAGACTCCCACAGAGGAGGACTGGGGCTCTGCTGGAGGGTGAGTCAGGAGGACAGAGCAGTCCCCAGCTGTTTGATCCACAGCATCAATATGAGGCTCCTACAGCGTGTTATGAAAAACCTCCCTCAGTTGTGTATGGCCCCTCGAGAGTGGAAATGAACCTTTTCTCACGTCAGTTCAAATGGCAAACCCGTATCATTCCCAGTGAAAACTGCTCATTTCAGTGCAACTGAGACTGGGATTCCTCAGTAAGGACTCCTGATTTCTCTGAACTATTAGGTACATCTGTGCTGCCACGTTTCAGCTAACAGACTATGACATGAAAACCTTTATTTTTGAGTTCCTAAATTTTATTATAGTACTTCTGTATTAAAACTTCCTTTTCCGAGTAAATAACCTAAGCGTGGCTAACATGCCTTTTCATCATCACTGTTACCATGCTGATGGGTGATGAAAGTAACTGTGTTACTGAATTGTTAAGTTTAGGGAAAAAAGGAGGCAAGTTTTAGATGTACAGTTTATTTTCATGTTAAATCTCTATAATCCAGATTGCTCAGCCTCAAAGCTTACCATTGTCTACCAGGCAAAACGATTCCATTTCTGCTGAAATCTTAAATCATTGTCTGTTTATAGAAAAATGTCAGATGACAGAAGCAGTGAGAGGTAAATGGGAGTATGCTGGATGCCATCAGCTTTGACTGCGAAGGCACAATAAATCTATTTCTAGCAGGAAGAAAATTGTACCCTCAATGAAATGGTATTATCCTGCCTCTTCCAATACGTTTTCACCTGATGGATCGAGGAAGAAAACATCAGTATTAGTGCAGAATGTATTTCCCCTCTGAGGGAAAGTGACTTTAT
>NW_010411826.1:8604-13134 GCF_000710305.1 Buceros rhinoceros silvestris | reverse complement strand
GCTAATTTCTCAGATCCAGCACTGGGCATATGCTCCGCATCTAATCTTAATTGCTGCGTTAAACCAATGCATGCTATTCTACTTTATCCTCTGTGTAATTTCAGACATGGTTCCTATTTTCTTTGCGCCTCACCAAGGTAGCATATAACTGCTTGGAAAATGTTAACATCTGTGAAGGAAAAAAAAATAAAAGGAAAGGAATTAATCAAAGCCTTGAGATTTATGGGCTAAATCCTTGGACTTTGGTCCATGTAGTAGGTTTATTTCTCTGCTGAGGCAGCAGAAAGCAGCCAAGGCGCTGCTCCTGCAGCGTAAGGGAGGATTCTCCAGCACAGGAGCCCCAGGGCAGAGCAGAGCTGCCCTGTCTGGCTCACTGCTGCCTGTCCTCTGTCCCTGCCTTCACACATGGGTGACAGCACGTAGTGTTCAGCCAGCTCCCCTGCCGGGCCAGCAGCTGGCTGCAGCTGGGGTGTGCTGCAAAGCCTTTCCACCCAGCTTTTGCCCAGCCTCAGAGAAACAGAAGCAGTTTACAGAATGAACCAGGTGCTGCTGAGAGCTGAGTCAGGCTTTGTGGTAATGGCTGATCTTCACCTGCGAGTTTTGATAAATTGACTGTGCCTCCCCCCAGCATGGCAGGGATGACTTGGCTTGCTAGGAGCATCCTTTTGATGCAGCAGAAACGGGTAAACATGGATCCCTAGGGCAGAATTACTGACCTGCTGAGGCCAGCGTGACCCGTGACATCCCAGAGGTGAAAGCAGCTGTGCTTGGGGAGGCTGGGATGCAGGGGCTATCTATCTTCAGGCCCCTTCGCAGTGTCGCAGCCAGGCTTTACCACTGATGCAATGCCAGCAGAGAACTGTGAGCCTTGCCTGTGTGATGTTGTCACCTGTCCTGACGTATCTAAGAAGATAATTAAAAGCTCGCATCACCAGTGCCTGAAAAAAATGTGGTCCTGGCATGCAGTGTGTATGTTCCTCTTAAATGTTCCCTGGAGGCTTGCTCCTGGGGATAGTAGTGCTGTGGGGATCTCTTCACTCCTCTTGGGCAGCTGGAAGGATTTACCTCTGGTATAAACAATTAGAAAAGACAGGATAAAACTTTCTAATGGAGAATGAGGCCTCAGGAAAAGCCAGAACTTCAGCAAATCTAAACTTGTGGTTGAGGTGTGCGAGGAGGAGGGGATGGGACTACCTTCATTTGAACTCTTTCTAAATTCTGACGATCACATTTTCAAAAGCTACCCCTCATTTTTCTTTCCTTACATTTTCAGAGATTAGTACAACTGCTGGCAGAGCAAGAACATCATGTATGCAGCTGCTTGAGCTGTTTCTGGTGAAGTAAAAAGGAGACCCTGATAAGGCTGCTTTGAAACCCTGAAGGCACGGACTTCTACCAAGGGTACTGTGGAAGGGTCTCTTGGTGAGAAGGTAGCAATGCTCGTGTGAACCCCGTGGCACAGAAAGAAGTGGAAACCTTTTGAGATCTTCAAGAGCTAAAATCAAAATTGCCTTTTAATGACATCTATGACTTAGTCATCAAATTCTTGAGTCTCTCTAGACAGGATTGTCAGGATGAATTGCAGTGCCACCTACAGCAGTTTGGTTGTGCAGAGATGTATGCCTGGAGGATGCTTCACAGTTACTCTGTGAATTGAGTCTGCCATTGACTGTTGCTGTTATTATAAATATGATTATTGATGTTGTTATTATTATTATTATGTATTTGGGGGGAGTAACATTAAGCTTTGAAATGGAGAAGTCCAAGTTCTTGGAAATGTTTTACTTTTCACAGATTACCTGCGTATTTGTGGTTTCACAAGTCAAAGTCTGACTTTAACAGTCGCACTGTTATAGTCTGCTAGAAACATACACCCAGACTGGATACCCATTACTGGAACTGATAGTGGGTGTCTGGAATGGAAATCGTATGTTCTTTTGAAAGTTTCATTTGTCACTCTGTGTTACTCGCAGCATTAATATTGCAAATTGGAATACAATGTAGAAACATAACGGGATTTACTACTACAGAACTGGATGTGTTATGTGATGTAGTGCTGTGATGTTAGACAGCGTGACATTTCATGAATAAAACAAAAGATCTTACAGCACTCCTTATAAAGGAGAAAAGGGGCTTGAAGCAGGTCACATTTACAGGGTGACTCTCTGGGGACTATTTCAAATGCTAGAAATTTAATGATGGGTCTTAAGAATCTAATTATATACTGACTAAAATTAATAAAATCTGCAGGAGCAAAGATGGGAATTAATGAAATAAGATCGGTGCAGATATACTGATGAACAGGATTTATGTTAACATTTAAAAATTATAATAAAACACCATCTAAAGGCACACAAAACCTCGTTAATGGAACTTGAAAGACAAATGATGCTACCAACTAATAAAGATACTTCTGCTCCTTAGATTAAACATATTCTATCTATCCAAACATCTGCTCAGCACACCGCAGAGAGGAGGGGCAGCAGGAAACAGCTACTCTTGATTTTGCAGGATGGCTGTTTGACCTAAGTGTGACTGAGCAACCTCAGGGGTGGTGGCCACTCAGCCAGAAGTGAGGCATGGCCAGCAAAGCCTCTCCTGGCCACCCCTTCTCCTTCTCCGTGTCCCAGCCAAGCCTTTTGCCTGCATGGTGTTTGGGAATGGTGATGTGCAACCTGTACGTCAGCTGTTCCCCTCCTTTATGCTGCAGGCCAGTGGACACCATGGTCCATCCTATAGATCTAGATGGAGGTGTCTCTGTGGCTACCTTGAAGTTTAACTGGCTAGTCTGGGGCTGTCCTGAAGTCTGGAATATCTCCTGAACCTTGCATTCATTATTGTCCTTGTATGCAGGTTCGATTCACCCTGCAATGCCTAGAAATCCATCTGCCCTCGCAGGCAGTTAACGCTGTGGCCCTCTACGGGAGATTTCGAGTGGTCTTGTCTGGCTGGTGTTGATGACATGGCATCAGCACACAGGCAGGTAGGGCAGAGGGAGGCTGCGGAGCTGGGCACACAGCTCGGGGCCCCGGGTACGCTGGGTGTGCTGTACAGTGCAGAGAGCACGTCAAATCCTCCCCTTCTTGAACTGCCAGGTGGCTCAGCCCAGAGCTGCCTCAGGTTGGTACAGGGCAGGTGAGCAGCAGAGCCGGCTTTGAGCTCAGCCTGGGGGGTGTTTTTTACATAGGTGCAATCACTGTCCCTATTTGCTGCTTCCCATGCAGTACTGTGCCAGTGCAACGCACTCTATTACCAGAGAATCATGGTTCTTCACTGGGGGCGTATTCTCATGGCTGAGCTCAGACTTCAAGGGTATTTTGGCCTCAAAACTTTCACTAGTGTTGACATGGAATAATCTCCCCCTTGCTAATCTCTGGACTTTGTGATTCTGCAGTTGCATATGGAAAATATTAAACATACTTAAAATGTTTAATATTTAGTGTGCCTGTGTGTTCTATTATTTGTTTGTTTGTTTGTTTAGAAAAGTATTTGTCCACATTTCTCTGAAGCCACCTCTTCAGTCATGGACTCAGAATTTGCACATTAAGATTTGTACCTGCTGTCTGGTGGCACACAATGAATGCCTAAGCATTCATCTCTGCACAACTATTAGCTGATATTTGATTGCTGTTTATTTTTATTTTTATTATTATTATTATTATTATCAGACACCACTAGGAAACTACTTTCATTTTTAATAAGCAGTATCATAAAGATGACCAATTTTCAGCATTATCAGCATCTGAACCATAATACCACGATGATGCTATTCAGCTTATAGCTTTCCCTCTTAAGCCTTTCTGTACTAATTAGCTGAAGACTTACTACACTGAAAATATTTGGCATTACCACAGACAGCACATCTGATGTGGGCTCTACCCTTCATGCCTGCCATCCCCCACCCAAATCACGGGGCTCTGCTGAGGAGGCTGTATTCTAGGACACATGTACCAGACCAATTAATCATGCTCACCAATTTGCTTGGGCTTAATTAGAAGTTGATGTAGGTTCATTTGCAAAGACAAACTGCATTGTGTTTTACCATCCCTGTTTTTATTATCATAATCCATAACACTCCAGTGCACTGCAAGTTGTTGGGACCTGCAAATATTATTCTCGTGCTTATACTACACACTTAAGTAACTCCATGGCAACTGGTGTTATCCTGCCCAGCAGTAGATGCTACGAGCACTGGCATTAGTAATATGATTAATAGGATCAGTGGCACATGTTTGCAAAACTGGGGTTTCTCCAGTCTCCTCTGCTGCTAGTGAGTTGTGGGGATGGAATGTGTTGAGAGTGACTAAAGCAGCAACAGCAGAGCTGGAGAAGCCCTCAGGCTTTGGCATCAGAAAAAGTCCATATGGCCCCGAGTTCCACTTTGGAAGCTTACTAGACATTGAAACATAATTAATGGGACATGTACTAATTTTTGATCTTGAGATTCATTTTAACTATGTTCAACATTTTAAAAAGTTTGAGGCGATGAACACTCGATGTTGCAGAAGGGTGCCAAAAATCTAAGTTTCG
>NW_010411826.1:2581-8512 GCF_000710305.1 Buceros rhinoceros silvestris | reverse complement strand
CCTGCTCCTGATTTGTTTTGACAGACATTTCATTTTCTGAAGCTGCAGTTAGAGCAATAAAAACAAAACTCACCACAGAAAAACAAACACCAGCTCCCTTTCCAGCAAAACTGATATATTTTTCAAATGCTGGAAAATTGTGCAGCTAGAGCCCATTGAATTTCCACAGGAGGTAAAGCTCATTAGCAAACCCATGAAAGACAGCAAGCAGATTATTGCAAGAGAGATATTTGTTCAGTTACTTCAGGAACACTTTATTGAAGTTTCTGGTTGCTGGCACTTAGACAGTTGTGTGACCTTGGTTAGGGAATGGTTATTGCTGAAAAACAGACACCCTAAGAACCCTTACAGCCAGCAAGAGAGCTGGAGGGATGGAGTTCACTGAAAAGGAGGGAAACCTGATGTTTCTCTTTTAATTCCACCAACAGATGATCTATTTAAGGAGGTATACGGAAGAGAAAAGGCACCGCTGGAGTGGGAAAAGGAGGGAGGGGATGGAGCATGCCCAGGAGCGCATGCTGCTAATGAGGAGGACTGCTGATTTGCCCCCAGTCAAAGGGGATTTGTGCTAAGCCGAAGGATGCCGGTCGCTGTGTGCCTAAGGAGCACAGAGGAGCTTTCTGTTATAACTTCCTGTTCTTTGTTTAAGAAAATACATTAACTGGAGGAAGAGCATTTTCACTACAACCCTGATTACTATTTCCTTTAATTCCATCAAAATGACTTCTTCCCAGCACAGCCTCCCCAGCCAGACGCTCTCCCCACCCTTTGGAGTGTTTGAAACCCGTTCATCTTTGCTGCCGTTAATGTTTTGCAGGTTTCAGCGAGACTCCTGGGCCCTGTGTACAAAAGTACAGTTTAAGCAGTGACAAATAGAAAGCACATGCTTGTTAAAGCTACATTACACAACTCCAAACCGCCTTCATGTCACCTGCTCCTAAACAACAAACCTGTGGGGACTTGTGCCTGTGTGTGTGCCGTGGAAAAGGAAAGTAGGTCTGAGGTTATGACACTCATGAGGATGAGTGGGGGAATAGACTTGGGTGCACACTGCATGTGCCAGGAGCACTAGTTAGCTTGAGGACACACATCACAAGGACAATCATCACCTGATTAACAGAGACATGTTTAGTCCACACGTCAGGCGTTAGGTGGGACAGCCTCTGGCTTGTCTAATCACATAACTATGCCCTCACCACGAAAAATGAGGCAGGAATATGGGACACTGGGCTGGGCTGACAGCAGGTACTTGCTTGATTTACGTGCTAAAGCTGCATCGGCAGCTGCGTGTTTCAGCTCAGGGTTCAGCTGGGTTCAGCTATGCAAGCCCAGCTTCTGCAGAGCAGGTACACCCTGAACTAATATTTTCTTCTACTGTGAGCAGCATCCCATTGGCTGGTGGATCTTGCCAGGATCCACTTCCAGGACAGAGCGGGCAATTGAGATTAACCTTGTGGTGGCAGATATTCCTCTGCTTTTGCCCCTGGGGTAAGGGAGAGATGCTGGGAAGGCGGGTGGCTCTGCAAAAGCATCAAAGAGCCTGGACACCTTCCTCCTTGTTTCTGCTCCTTCTCCCAAGCTTTCCTGGTTGGTGCCTAGCAGTCCTTGTATGTTTTCAGCCGTCTAACTTTGTTTTACTTCCAGTCTGAGGCAGGCTTCACAAGCCAAACTGGTAATCTTTGTGATTTGAGTCCCTGCGCGCTCAGCAGCACACGGCATATCGTTGGTATGCAGCACTGGTAGCGCTTGACTGAGACAAATGTTCTCTGTGTGAACTCGGAGGCTGTGTCTTATTTAATTTTGTCATTTTCAATTAAACTTTGCCTGTCCTTCTATTACTGTTTTGAGTCCTGTTCAGTGCTAATGTTTAATATACATGCACTTCAGAATGGTTTTCTTATTTCAGCTACGTATTTCACACATTCTTTCAAAGATAAAAATGTTTGATTTTAGCTTCTTGATTTCTTTTGTAGCTTTTGTCGCTACAGAAATGCTGATGGTTCGGTACAAGTAGCATCGTATCAGTATTTTCATATATTTGGAATGGGAAGAGAGGATGGAAAAACAGCCAGTGAAGGCACTGAACACTGCTACATGTAAAACTAATAGAAGGGAAGTGAAATAACATGGGATATTATCACAATTTTTTTCAGAAATGCTTTCTGAAGTTATCTGTATATTTTAAGTTTCCCACAGTGATACACTTTAAGTTTTTAAAACAACACAAACATTTGCCTTGGCTAACAGCCTAGTGCAAAGAATAAAAATTATCAACACAACTAAATGGCTTAGAAAGACAAGGTATCGTCCCCGAGGAGAGGCAGAGAATGTAAAAGTAATCTGTATGGGCACAATCCTATTCATGTGTGGCCAGCAACAACAAACCGGTTGAGTGAACTATCTCTTCCAAACGGAGAGATTTCTTTCTTTGCTTGTCCATCATCTCTCTAGGATGCACATGTACCATCTAACCGGACTACTTTAAGTCCAACTAATGTTTGTTCTGTGTCTTATAGGTGCTTTTTCAGTAACAACATGACATTTATTTATTGCTCTTCTTTGAGAGTTAATAAAAAAGCCAGAGGGGCTATGGATCTCCTGATCCACTGGCAGAAGGTTGTGAACAGGTTATCTGAACTGTATAACCCCCAAAAGGTCTTTTTTTTTCATGGTTCGGGGCCTACTGCCTTCACGCAGGTCATTGAAATCCATTTTTTTCCATCTCTGTTATTTTTTCTTCAGCCTTTTTGTGAAAAGCAGCAATAAAGTTCAAACCTCTGTCACACCGAATTCTTTGGCAGATTTTTAAAGCTGCCCGGGAATCATTGTGAAAGCTTCTATAATCAGATAACGACTGATATATAGTGCGAGTCGATAGAATGTTTGAAAATAAAATGCAGGGTGCTGTAAAATGGGTTTACTAGACAGTAAATAAATTTCAAATATGCAAGGGAATCACATTCCAGTCCTGCTTTCTCTCTGCTGCTCTCTCCAGGACCTGCTCTACTGGTGGGAAGTCCAGAGCAAACTCAAGCAGTTATAACTTTGGGGAATGTTTGCACCACTTCGTACGAGACGTAATTTAGGTGTCTCCTGGCTGGCCGGTCTCCCTGCATGGCTTTCACTGCCGATGGGAAGCGACAGACCCTCCAACTGGCACAAAGCAGGAGCCTCACTCAGGTTGCTAATCCCCTTCATCAGGAGGCTCTCACTGAGCACTGAAAATCCCCCAGAAGACCAGCAACTGCCCTGCCCCAGGTAGGAGGGGAAGCCATCCAACCCCTTAAGTCATGCTGTGGTCCACTGCCTGCTGTTTCTCTCCTCTGTGCACTTCTAGCCTAGAAAATCGGCAGAGAGAGGATGGAAGGGTCGCATTTCTAAAGCATGCCCCAGTTTGGTGACTGGCCAGCTCTGAGCTGTGGCTTCCCATCAGCACCCCCAGCTATCATCTCTCCATCCGCAGGTTGTCTCTCAGCATTTCAGCCCTAAGCTCTCTGGGGGCTGAATCTCTGGTCCATGTTCACTGAGGCCGAGCATAGTACATCTGGACTATAACTTAATTTGTGTGTTCTACGTTGTTTTGAAATTTGCAGGTAAGCCTGGAGATAATCAGCTACATCAAGAGCACTTAACAGAAGCCGGGGAGGGAGGAGATGCAGAAAAGCACCATGGCCCAGTCTTGGCAGCAGGGTGCTGAGTGAAATTGGTGCATACATGCCTGGTCCATTTGATCCTGCAGTGCCTCTTCAGCTGCTGGCTCTGATAAATATGAAGTGATCTGAGAGAGCTTAGTTCTAATGAAAGATGAGTGCACAGAAATACTGTCAAAGGTCCTGAGAGGCTGTTTTGCTGCCAAAAAGGAAAAAAACCCAATATACGTGATACGAAAGCAATGTCTGATCAAAATGAGTGTGAGAGTGACCTCACTGATGAAAAGGACTTGTTTGCATGGAGAGATAGACGAGTGAATGATCAGTTAGGGGAAAATATGGTTTGCCTGGGAAAGCGTAACATTTGAATAAGGAAAAAAGACTGCTGCTCATCTGTAGCAGATCACTGTGCCCTACTGAAAACACTATGATTTTTTCTCTCCCTCTCTCTGTTCTTTTTCAGATCAGGCAAAAGGGAAACAAATGTGTAATTGTCTCATACATAATCTCTAATCTTAGTTTCAGCACAAATCCGTCATAGTCCTTCACACAGGAAGAGAAAAATGTCACTGTTTGGAATGAATGTTTAGTTGTCTTTGAACACAGAGACTGTCAGATACTGTTCGCATCTTGAGCAAAGGATTCTTGTGCCTTCTAACTTATTGATAAATCTGCCTTTGAATGTCTTTTAACCAGCAATGAAAATGTATAGGTTCATCTTAGAGACTAGAGCAAAAGAAAAAAAGAACAAATTCTGTGGGATTTCTGCACAGAGATGCAGGGAATGACTGTTAAATGCTGTATTAGTTCATCAAGGTACATATGCTTATTTCTGAGTACACCCCATGAAAAATCAACTGAATACTCTGAGCTCTAAAACAGAAACATGCTCAGCTGCCTTCCTGGGGCATTAAATGGCTGCCCCAAACATCGGCCAAATTTCAGTGATGCTGACGTCACGCTACTTGATGCATTTTGCCCTCTTCGTGTGAAATCACATGTGGTTTCCAATTTTGTGACGGCCTCTGAAGGCAAAATCCAGCTTGTTAGATGTGTGGATGAAAGGCTCTGTATAAATGTCAGCCTTTATTATTGTTATGAATTTCCGGCTTCTGTTATTAAGACATTTTATATGGATCTTTGTGTGTCTCTCTGTCTGTGAGTTTGGATTAAATGCTTGCCACAAATCTCCCTGGCATCCCATGGAGGGGATTGCTTTGACTTGGTGTTCTTCTAACCTTTCCTTCTGTTCAGGGAATAAACCTTCTTTAAAAAAATTACCTCATAAAAATGGAGTAAACTCTGAGCTCTTTGTTTTCCTCAGGTCTAACCTCCAGGAAGACTATAAATTCATTTGTTCTATAAAACACAGAGAAGTAAATCTTCAGCATAATGTGTGGGGAATTAGCCACTTAACTCCCATTAACATTAATGGGAACTGAATATTTATTTACCCCACAGCACATAAATCTTTGCCTTGTAACTTCTGCAGTTTCTAACTAAAATGTTTCCTTTGTTCTAAGGATCATGGTTATCCCGCTGCAGTGTTTACTAGGCTGTCAGCCGATGGGAGATATATTGGATGTTCCAGTCCTTACCCTTCAAGTAAGCTGTAAAATGCATCGGGGCTCTGTAATGTGAACTTCTGAAACCTCTATGTGATAAGCAAAGATGAGTCAAACCTCCTCTGCTTGCTGCTGATCCCGTCGTTCCTGCTGGGAGCTGGAATCGTTTGACATGAATAAACTGTAGTGACCGATAGACTCTTGGTGTGCTCCTGGGGTGATGGATGGACAGGACTGAGGCTGTTGGTGCTCTGCCATGAGTCTCTCCCTTTTCCGCGATCTGTATTTCTTCCTTTCTTCCTTCAAATCTGTGTGTTCTCATTGTAAGGGCATTACACTCTCGGCTCATTCTTCTCTACTTAAAGTCAAGGCAAATCGATCAAGCCTCACATAACCCTGCTTTAAGGAGCTCTTTTGTCTCTCCCCTGGAGGGAGGTGAAGGGCCATAGTTCAGCAAGACCTATCGGAGGCTTCACAGAGGCAGTTGTTATGCATATGGAAGACACTGAGATGCTCTCAGGATGGATGAGCCAATGGACATGAATGAATATGTGAATATCAAAACTGGTAGTTACGGGCTGAAATCCAGGCTCTGTTATACTCCATGGCAAAACTTCCCATGACTTCAGTACACCAGGTTCAACTAGAGCATGAAACTGCTTCTCCCTAAAGCACTCTGTAGAAAGCTGTTGCTCTTCTGTGTGGTTTATTCGAAC
>NW_010411826.1:0-2506 GCF_000710305.1 Buceros rhinoceros silvestris | reverse complement strand
CGCTCTGAGGAAGTTAATAAATCCTCCAAATTTCTGGTTAAAAATAAATAAGTAACAATGGAAACAGAAAGGCTCCATCTTACCTTCTACCGATTTATGAAGTATTTTAGAAATAAAGCCTTCCTCTGCACCTAAGTGGATTGGGCAAAGAGGAATGGCTTTAAACTGAAGCAAGAGAGTTTTAGGCAAGACATGAGAAAAAGCTTCCCAGGGGTGAGGGTTGAGAAGCACAGCTGCAGACTGTGCAGGCTGCTCTCTCTAGGAGCAGGCTAGATAAACTGAGAGGAAGGACCTCGGTGGTCTAGTCTAGGCTGGACAGATGAAGAGGAAGAGAAGTGTTGTTACTTTAGATGTTCCCTTTCAGCTCTGTCACTGCTGGAGCAAGAGGAGATCCATTGATTTTTGAGGTTATTGGATCGAGTCTGTTTAGGTCTGTAAGACTTTTCAGGGGACTATCCAATGCCATCCTTCAAACGGGAAAGAATCTGACTGTGAGGCAGAAATTACTGTGGAATGTGGTGTCAGGAGAGAAGAAACCCCGGGCTGTGACCGAGCCGTGGCTGAACTCATGGTGAGAGCCCCAGTAAACTACAACACCACTGCAAAAAGGGCAGCACATGGAAACCCAATCCCCAGGTACACATTTGCTGTGTGAACAGCTCACCTCAGATTCTGATCTGACTTGCCCCCACTCTGCATTGTTGTGATCTTGTGGAGTCACACCTCATGCCAGGTAATGGAGAACCTGCCTTCCCTCCCCTTCTCGACATTTCTGACGGAGTTGAGCACCTGAAGCATTGCACACACCAGCAGCGCAGGACCTCTCGTCTTACAGCGGTTTTACAGACAGCCCTTAACTGAGCTAAGTGTCCGAGCTGTGTATAGTGCCTTTTTTAACCACGTACCGAACCCACAGCTTTTATTATCCTGACCAGCTTGCTGCCTGCACCTGTCGGTTCCTCCCCAGACTGAAATAGGAGCAGACTCCGCGCCTGTTTTCACAGCTCCAAAGCAGAGACAGGGATTTGTCAGGAAACCATTAAGCAATACTACACCATTTGTTGTGGATCCATTTTCTTTCCTGAAGCCAAAGTATTTGTTTTCAAGGTTCAGGGAACAGGATTCTGGTGTGAGTTATGCCAATATAAACGCACAGGACCCCTCCAGGCAGTTCATGCAAAGACTCCTGATTCACACACTTTGCTGCCCAGTAATGCACATGCATGAGAATCACGCCTGTCTCTGGAGCTTTCAAGCCACAGAGGCTGGATGCTTGGTTAGGATCAGGGATGTAAGTCCTATGACATACTAAAACATCACGTTGTTGCTGTTATTAGGTATTTAAAGCAACAAAATCATAAACAATGGGCAGAAAGACAATCCCATGTGCAACATGCTAATGGCACGTTAAGCACAGAGCCAGGAGACAGCTATCATTTCAGGTTTTCCTGTGAAACATTTACTCAGGAAATGCTTACTCAATTTTTTTTTCCTCAAATGTGGCACTATTGATCAAAATCTTAAAAAATACCAAACGAATGTTAACATGCTATCGATATATGTCTCATAGTACCTCACATTTCTTCCTGAACGATCCGTTAGCAAACTCTGCTCTACACTGGGTAGCAGTCACTGAAATGTAACTATCTATCTCAGACAGAAGTTCCTTAACAGCGCTCAGCATCTTCCTTCACGGAACAAGGACAGGAAGTGACCAAAGGGAACAGTAGAGCACAAACTAGACGGGAAGTTGCCGTTACACAGTCTAAGTTAAATGTTCCCTATGGAAAAGAACGCCGTGTCTTTAATGTGAAAAGATGGAATTGCCATTAACTGCTTTGCCTGTCACCCACATGACAGTGCACTAACCCCGGTCACCAAGGCCCCAGCCAGCACAGTGCTCACAGCAAACTCTTCCCATCGCAATGGGGCGTGATCCATTGGCATGATCTGTTTCTTTGGAGAGAAGGATACTCCAGCAGGACTGAGCCAGCAGAGCATCTCTGTGGAGCAGCCTGGTTTCCATCGATGCACTGCTCTAGCCTGACCTGGCTTATGCAGGTTAATTAAGTCCTCGCCGATGGTGGCACGGCCGTATCAGTTACGGAGCGCTGTAGGATATGGTTATGCTACGGGCAGTATCACTGAACCAGTCACAATGGTGTGTGTCCAACCAGTGGAGAAACAAATGCAGGTATTGTATATTCCTCTTTTTTTAAAAAAATTTTTTTTCCTCTAAAGTGCTGGAAGGGCTTCCAGAAATAGATAAAATCCTTTTTACAAAACTGAAATGCAACATTTGTTCCAGAGCTTGTTAGATCCTGAAATCCACAGGTGGGGTTGGGAGAATGACATTCTCAGCTCTTTGCCAGCAGCAAAGCTATTAGAGCCTTTATGTATGTTATCCAGTTCAGTGCTGCTGCATGTGCCATATTCCCAACAGCAAATGCAAGCATCATCAGGACCCAACAGGCTCCCAAGAATAAGCCCAGCAATTCAACTAAAA
>NW_010411825.1:0-4050 GCF_000710305.1 Buceros rhinoceros silvestris | reverse complement strand
AGGAGCACCCGGCCAACCCCGGGGATGGACCCGTCCCCCGCTACGACCTGCTGAGACTGGGAATGAGGCTGATCATCTTTATAGAGTTTGAATAAAAGATCTCAAAGCTTTTGAGGAATCGCTAAGACCCTTGCCCATCAGCCTGGCCACCTGTCCTGAAGACCTGCAAAGCTGGGTGCCATGGAGACAGACCATGCTGACGGCTCTGTCCCTGCTGGCACCTCCTGCTGGCATCTCCACACCCAAAGAGCCCCTGCTGTCCTCCAGTCACAGCCCTCCCAGCCTTTCTCTGACACTTCTCTACCACAGCAACCCAACTCTTGCAGCCCCAAGCCCCATGGCTGTGGCTGTGAGGCAGGAAAGGGTTGTTCTTCTCTGCTGGGGACAGGCCTCCTGCTTCCCAAAAGCCACTGCCCATTTGTTGAGCTGCATGCCGTGTCTTGGTCTCGGTCAGGAAAGCAAAGCTCCAAGGCCTGAGCATCCCAGGACTTTGGCAGCAATATGGAGGCAGACTGCATTGGAGCAAAGCACTCTGGGGATCCATCCCATTGTCTTGCTTTTGAGCCTTCGCCAGAAACCCCAACACAAGCCTTGCACATGTCCACAAGCCCCAGAACTTCATCCCTACTTTCTGGTACTCTCAAGGGTATCTCCCGTAACAGGAAAGGCGAGGTGGGACTTCTTCCTGAGCCCCCTTTTCTGGACCACAGAATCTCACAACCACATACCGTTTGAGGTTGAAAGGGACCTCTGGAGTTCCTCTTGTCCAACTATCATGTTCAGGATCTTCTGATGCATATACATACTTGAAAGGGGTGATTTAAGAAGACAGACTGCCAGTTCTTAGTGGTATTCAGTGACTAGAGTAGAGACAATGGGCACACACTGAAATACAGCAAAGCCAATTTAAAATAGGAAATAACTTCTTCACAACGAGGGTGGTCGCACGATTCTGCAATTTCTGAAAATGTCTAGCAGCTTCTTACGTCTGTACGTGTTCAGAGTTCGTGGACAAGAGACAAAGTTCAAATATGTGTAAAATGTCTTTGGGTTTAATTATTCAATTTTTGTATGTTGAAGATGCTATCCTTCCTTTCAAATGAAATAGAAGGAGAAGGAGGGGGCATTAGTGTACATTAGGTATCTTTTTGCCCTCTCTGCCTGATAACTGCTCTTCCATCCCACTTCCATTTCTACTTTGCTGTGTAGATCATCAGGAGAAGGGAAGGATCATGCTTACAAGAGCAAGAACAGAGCAAAATATAGGAAGAAGTGAGAAAGGAGACATTTATTTTACCTTCTGTTTACTTTCTCTGCCAAACCTGAGAAGCATCAGGAACAGGTTAGCAAGGCTCTGGAAGGAAGAAAGGTTCTTGCCATGTCTTCCAACCTTTTGCTGTGGCGGGAGGATAATCACTCTATCACTTGTCTCTTCCCTGGTACCTGAGAGGAGCCAGCAATACCTTTTTTGTGGAATAATCCCACAGAGACTTTTTCTTCAACTGCATTTTTTTCATTGAATTGGGAACACATGAATCTATCTGTTAACGTGCCCTTGAAAAAAATGTATTGAAGAAAGATGTACGCAACACCTATTACACAACCACATAAGCTGCTTTCACACATCCTTCTCATGCATGACATTTCTTCAGTGTCCCCCACAAGGCAGGTTTCTGAGCAGCTCTGTTTAGTGTATTGGCAGCACTGAGCCCTGGTGCTGCCTGGTCACAAGAAGGGCATGGTAAGCTCAGCTCTTGTGGTGATTTGATTCCTACCATGGGAGACAAGTGCACAAGCACTGCATAGCAATGGTACAATGTGTGCAGCACAGCAAGGTCTTACCCTTCCCTGACTGCAGTGTGTCCTTCACGCAGTATGTGATGTACCTGACACCAGGACTGCATGCCGTAAAGTAAGGAAAAGGTTGGTGTTAGTAACTTAAGTTTCCTAAATGTTAGAGATTACTTTAAGCAGAGTTTTCTTGACTCACTAAGTCAAGGTAAGAGGTAAGTCAGTGTAAGGGATGTATCACAGAGTATGACTGATGGTAAGAATCAGAACACAAAATGCCTTTCAGAAAGTATAGGGAGATAGATAGGCAGGTAGGTAGGAAACTAGGTAGATAGGTACGTAGACAGATAATCTTGTTTTCACAGAATTCTGTATAGAAGCTTTCCAGTACAACTTAAGGTCATCGTTCCTTTTCTCTTACTGAGCAGAGTTTACCTGTATTTTTCCCTTGCTATCTCCCTGCTTACTGCCCATGAAGTTCTCAGGTCTGCCACAGCACAGGAAAGGATGATGAAAGAGGACTGCAGAGCTTGGTGCTCTGCCTCTCCTAATAGCACAATGCTCAGGGAACACAGTGGTTTGCTGAAAGCTATTGAACTAGCCAGAACATTTTGCCCAATGCTTACTAAACAATAACTTCTGTTCCCCCTGTGTCAGTTTCCACAAAAAGGTCAAAGCTAATGACTGTTATTCTTCCTTACTAATGCTGTAAGTTATCTGTGAATGCTACTTTTATGAGAAATTGCTCTTTAGGAGCATGAAAGCAAAACAAAAATGAAATCAAAACTACAGTAAGAGCTTTTGAACAACAAAAAATAATGAAAACATATTAGAAGAGGTAAAATCATGTAAACTGTAATTATATGCTTTCCATATATAATTTCCAAATGTCATCCATATTCAGAGAGATAAAGAGAAGTAGGAAATAACATCCCAATAGATTGTTTAGATGCCCGTAAAGGACTGGTGGGGGAAGTATTTTTCCTGTGCGTTTTTTCACGCTGCCAATTCTCCAAATAAACCGTAACATTCGATGGCAAAACCATCTGTCAGTGATACACTTGCTCTTACAACTGACATAATAAAACAGGCGACTGCTCACCCTCAGAAATAACACAGACCTGAACCCTGCAAACAGGTAAGCACACCTATCACAAATATTCACGTACATAACTGTTTGCTGTCTGTCTGAGGGCATTACACCGTTAAGTAGATGTGCTGACTTCTCTACTTCTCATCTCTTGCTAAGGATCTGTTTTCTGGATTTTTGCAGAACCATTGTAGTAAAAAGGTACTGAACTAGTTCCTCTTGAAAAGACACACTGTGATTTTCCTTCCCCGTTTGAATATTGTTTTATACTTGTAATTAATTTCACACTCAAGATCTAACCTTACATGAAATAATGTAGCTGTAATGTAACTACTGCAGCCTTCAGGATATGCTGCTTTTCCTCCTGAATAGGTGTAAATTCTTTAAGCACTTAACTGCTGCTAAGATACCATTCTGGTACAGATGGTGAGCAGAAAAAGGAAGAATAAATAATAAATCTAGTATTAGCCTACCTGAAATGGAGAGGTGAGCTAGCTGTAAAATGAGGACACATCAAAGAAACATCTCAAATGACAGTACAATAGCAAAATATTATTTGCTTTCTTTTTAAACAACTAAGATGACACACATTAAGACTTTTGAGCTTTATTGCTTGTAGAGGATTCCATCAGTTTGGATTTATTAAAAAATACAGCATTTTTCCTACTCAGGTGAGAGAGTTTTTTTAAGTCTAGAAGTCTTCTCAGACGTGGCCAGATAAAGCCCTATAAAAAAAGAGAGAGAAGGAATTTTTAAGGCTGCCCTTGGGGAAATGCTCGTGTCCTTTCTTCAGAAAATCAGCAAGCACATGGCTCTGCTGCACAGCGGCGGCGGACAGGATGCCTTGCCCTCCCTTGTAAGCGCACCGACGGCGCTCCTTCACGAACCCCTGTGGAGCCGCAGCCCGTCTTTCCCAGCGCTTCCGCAGCGGTTGCGGCTCAGGGGGCGAGTACCGCTGCGGGCAGGGCAGCCCCTCGCTGCCTCTGGAGGCAGGGGGTGGCCTCCCCTCCGCACCTCTGCCTCGCCCGGAGGACCACGCAGCCAAAAACGCAGGTTTGCCCTCGGCACCGTCGCACCAGTCACCTGCTGGCAGCAGCGACTGGGTGCTTAGCCCTGCTCCACCCCTCCTGAAACGCCACATGCCCTGGCGTGGTGCATCACGATCACTT
>NW_010411824.1:39492-40577 GCF_000710305.1 Buceros rhinoceros silvestris | reverse complement strand
CACCTGCAAACTTGCTGAGGGTGGTGAATTAAACACCTGTGTCTTGCTTTGCTCTGTTAAATTTGCTGATGGGCTGCTAGTGGAGGCACATCTATGAAAGAGTTACCTGAGGTCACAGCTGATACGGATTTACTTTGTTCCTATTGATATATGAAGAAATGTTAAGTTTAATGGGTTGAGTGGTTTGTGTGCAAGGTACAAGGTCAATTAGAGAATCATGAGTAGAAAAAAAGTTGAGAAATAAGGCATCCAGTATGAACCCAAATGTTATGCTTCATTGTTAGTTTCTTTTGTGGAGAGAATAATCCTGTATCCTACCACACAGCCATGTGAGTAGAGCTCCCTGGTGTGTGAGGTCTGACTGTCATCACTGGGTCAGTTCTGCCTCAGCACTGGTTTCGTACCAGTGGAAGTGAAGAAGGTTGCTGAGTGCACCAGAACATTACCTGTCCCCATGCCCTAAGCTGTTTTTTCTGTAACTAGCGTACACACACAGGAACCGTATCTTTAACACTACTACAATGGGGTTTGGGGGTTTTTTATCCTTGCATTGTTGGTATTCATACCATGCTATTCTACTTGCCGCCAATAACTGCTCGATAACTCCATACCTTCCATTGCTGTACTGGGAGCGGAGCCAATGGGATATTGTGCTATGTGTTTGTTAGCACTCAAGCCTTTTCTCCAGAAGCGGCAGCTGTTGCAGGGTCTGGTCTTGGTTTATTTGAGCTGGGTCCTTGTTGGTCAGTAGGAGGTTCTTTGCTTTAACAACTTCTCTTCCTTCACTCTAGAGGCTTCGTATTTCTTCTGTATTAAATACTTACATGGCTATCAATGACGATGCTTGAAATACCAGTCCCAGGGTTTTGCATTGCAGAAAGATTGCTAGATTTATGTGTTTCGCTACAGCCAATGTCCTTTTATGGGTTTAGGGAGATGATGTAGTGGCACATCTGTGCCTCAGCATGAGTGTTGGCCCAGAAGACACTGACTCACCTAAAGGAATTATCTAGTGAGATGCCATCTTTCCTTGTTGGTATTAGTTATGGGGCTGGGCAATGCATGTGTGTGGTACACCATTGCCA